>NC_092071.1:17641353-17758853 GCF_039877785.1 Chaetodon trifascialis | reverse complement strand
ATGTCTGCGTCTTGAGCTTTCACAGTACACAAAGAGGCCCCTGGGCCATTGTTCTCAGCCACATAGACTGTATATGAAGTCTGCTCAAATCGTGGTGGGTTGTCATTAACATCAGCCACATCCACCTGTATGGTTTTCTGGGAGGAAAGGGGAGGGTTTCCTCCATCTGTGGCACTCAGAGTGACATTGTAGGCATCGGTGGTCTCGCGGTCCAGGAAGGCTGAGGTAACCAGAGTGTAGTAATTTCTGAATGACTTGATCTTGAAAGGAAGGCCTGCTGGGATCTCTAAGCTCACCTGCTTGTTCGCACCAGAGTCTCTATCAGTGACACTAATGAGGGCCACGACTGTGTCTGCACGGGCGTCCTCCCTCACAGGGCTCGACAGTGATGACAGCACTATCTGAGGGACGTTGTCATTCACATCCACCACCTCTGCCACTACTTTACAGTGAGATGCCACGGCCCCGGGGCCCTTGTCCATTGCCTGGATGTACATCTCATAGGAGTTGGTCTCTTCGTAGTCAACATTGCTCCTCACTCTTATTTCTCCTGTATTTGTGTCCATGCTGAACATCTGGCGCACTCTTTCTGGGGTGTAGCTGCTGAAGGAGTAATAAACCTCCCCGTTTGTGCCCTCATCCAGATCAGTTGCATTCAGTTTGATTACCAGGGTGTCTTTTGGCGAATTTTCCAACAGTTTCACCTTGTATACGGAGCTGTCGAACGTGGGAATATTGTCATTTGAGTCCAGAACCCGGACATTGATTTTAGCCGTGCCTGTTTTCTCCGGAGTCCCACCATCCACAGCACTAAGAATCAATTGGTGGTAAGGCGTCTGTTCGCGATCAAGGGGCTTTTTGAGCACAAGCTCGATGTGCTTTGTGTTGAGGGAGGGTTTGTTAGACACCAGCGCGAAATGGTCGTTTGTGCTAAGCTGATACATACGAACTGAATTGGACCCAATGTCTGGATCTTGAGCGTTTTCAATCGGGTAACGAGACCCCGGTAAAGCAGATTCTGTGATTTCCAATTGGTACTCGTCTCTGGGGAACTGCGGCGCATTATCATTGGCATCCACAATCTCCACCTCGACATGGTGCACCTCAGAGGGGTTTTCGACCAGCACCTCTAGATTAATGAGGCAGGAGCTGGATAAATCGCACAGTGCCTCCCTGTCGATCCTTTCATTTACAAGTAATTTCCCATTTTTGGGGTTGACAATCACGTAGCGCTTACCGCTGTTGGAGGTTACCTTGATTTTTCGGGTGGCGAGCTTTCGAATATCCAGCCCCAAGTCATGCGCCAGATCACCGACCAGTGCCCCATTTTCTCGCTCTTCTGTAATAGAATATCGCAACTGTCCAAACGAAAGGCCACAAAATAAGGAAAATATCACAAAATAAAAAGGCACATTATTCCCTATCCAGTTGCATATCCCCGCCACAGCCATTGCAAGCTCATAGGATCCGCAGACGGATTAAACGCAACCTTCCGCCTTTTTAGCTTGCAGTATCTTGCATCCCAGCACCTCATTAAGGTGGGCTAATTGGTCTCCCGGTAAACGAAACAGAAGCGGCTCATCCATTGTGTTACCCGGCTAAGGTGAATCCTCTCCAGCGCATCCATATTTCCTTTGTCCATGATGCGTTTTTTGTCTCCAGTGCGCGCTGCTGACGGGTGTGTTTCCCTGCCGCTGGAGCTGTGAGACCCGTCAAGAATGTCGAAATTAGCGCCTCCAAAATCGGAAAAGAGGAGGGGTCCTTTCAAAATAAAATGATTAAAATAGGCTTTTCAGAATGGTTCAGTTGTCTCTTCTAAAGGGACGAAAAGTAAAAACGCGTTCAGGGTGCCCAAAAGTGTAGCGGCCCATCTTTTTTGTGAAGTGCTGAAATAAAGGGCTGGGGGGGGGGGGGGGGGGGTCCTAATTTATCAGGGTTCTCATCTATTTCTAACTCATAGTTTAGTTTTTAACGTCTTTCCATTGATCATAATGAACAGATGTCAACTTTTGCTGTATAACCGCAGGATCTAATTTAGTTTATACTGTCATGAATCATGTACCACGGATCGCAGTATTTGTGTTTCATTTAAGATAGTGTCACTATGCGTGTGGCGATTTCATTTTGAAAGCGCTAACCGGAAGTAATCACATTCATTGTGGCTGACTTGACTTGAAGGACAGTAACCCACCCTAGCGCGCACTCAGGCTCCAGCTCTCTCCCCTCCACTGTGGCGCAGCTCCCCCCTTCCCTCCCCACCCATTTCTCTCCTCTTATCCCTCCATTACGATGTCGGTGTAGGGTCTGGGATCTAATAGACGACCGACACATTTAAGCAGCCCCTGAAAAAAAGAATTGTGGCCACACATATAAATATATAGGCCAACGTCTTCAGCGACACCAGTCATTCGTTCCATAAATTAGAAATTCTCTGCAGCACATGAAAGAAAAATCTGTAGTGTGATCATTGAAGATGTGGCTAAAACGTTTAATTTGCCGCTGTTAAATTTGTCTCGACTCACTGTTGCGCATGAAGGTCAAAGTAATCTGCAGAATATTCAACATCACTACCTCCCCCAAAATGGAAGATGAGAGCAAAAAAAAAAACGTGGACACACACACAGACACATGTTTGGGGACTGGCTTATGTTTGCCTCCCTTTGTCTGCGCTGGAGTCATAAGGATGGTTAATTTGCCGGTAGCGATTCTGCGGCGCAGCCTACCGCATGGCGAGCGTTTGGGCAAGGCGCAGCGGAAAGACAGCATTGCACTGACAATCACAACCTTCCCTCCACATGGATCACTGTCAGTGGTAGACCTCAGACTGTCAGGTCACATAATCGTAGTTAAGATGCCCGTGGTGGACCCCACAAAGCAGCAGTCATTTCCTCTCTATAGATATCCACAAGAGAACATGATATAGGCCAGGGTTATAGGCCAGCACTGCCTAATACTGAATAGATAAATACTCAGGCTGCATTAGTCAACATAGCTACAGATGAAGGAACTGGCTATTTGTCTTTGTCAGCCAGTGTTTCCTTCTGTCAAGGATCATTCTTATATTTTCAACCTTCAAGATATGCAATAATTGTATTCAGTTGATGGTCAAAACTCGAGGAAACAAATAGTAAAAAAAGGGTTACACAAGCATGCGCTCACATTGGTGTCTGAGTTTTCCCAGGTCAAGATTTACATTGGCCATAGGTGTAATTGCAATGTGTGTTAGGTCTTCACAATAGGCGGATGAAGCCTCATGAAGCTTTGGAGCTTTCTTTCTATTTGTGTCTGAAAAACATTTGAGGCTTCGGGGCTCGTGACTTGCAAAACGTCCCTCAAGACCGGAGCTGAAGCACTACAACACCTCTCTGATTTGGACCGTTTCAGTCTTATATGTGTGCTGTGACAGTCCAAGAAGCCTGTGTGTTATTGTTAAATCTGTAACACTTTCTTTCAAAAGTGCTGCATTAAATGTAGATGTTGTCGCATTTGTGCAATATGTATTGTGCAGTGTGTTACTCTACAATAATAAATACAATAAAATGCATAAATGCATCATCCAAAAAGCCAAGATATAGAATATTTTTGCTGACATGAAATGAACATACTTTTTGGGTGAAGCTTAGGTTCAGTGCCATTGTGTATCTTAACATTTCATATGAGCGTCAATGTGACGTGACTGGAGAATGAATTCATTCCTTTTTTCTATCACTTTACATTATTACTTGGCATCAGGTGGAAATGATCTCATACTTATATTTATGTCTTTCTTCATTTTCCCTAATCATTCTCCTCTCTCTTCTCATCCCACTGATGAGCTTTTGACAGTTGAGCTGGAAATCTTTCAAAACTGTCGAACTAAATGAACCTGCTGTACGAAGCAGTGACGTTTGAAGCCATCACTCACATGATATCCTTCATTTAACAGGAGCCCCAATACAATGTAGTGAAACTGTGAAATTCCCAAATGAAACAGGCTTTGCTGTATCTCCTCTAATGTACTCTGAGGCAGGGTCCAGCCCTCTGAGACCCTATCTAAATTAAATGGCCGTAGAAAATGGATGGATGTGTAGTAGAGTTAGCTGATCTGCCTTAAAATCAGTTCACCTTAAGCCTGATAGTTAGCCTGAAGTTACTTTATGTATACAAGCAAATTTTCTGGCTAAAACAGACTGCTACTCGTCTCTTTTTCCTGCGTTAGTTAATTTGAGGTGTTTGAGCTACTTCTTTTAATGCATTGGGGACCCCCTCTGTGGTTTTGAATGGTTGGTTGGCTAGTTTAAATGTTGGAGGCCAGGTCATCCCTGGCTGTTTGGGACTGATGACGAAGGTATGTTGGATATCCTGCATGTTGGAAACACAGTCAGTCACCTGCTCCTGTCCTGAGAGCTGATTGAACACATTTGGTTTCCACTGTGGTAAAGCATGTATCAAACATGCACTGAAGATCAGTCTTCACCGGGTAATTATTTCTTTTACAAGTGCTGACTGCTGTTCTGCCAAAGCTTTAATTTAGACGAATTCTACATCAGCGCTGGGTTTTAAGAGGCTTCTTTTAAATGTGCGTATACTTACCATCTGCCCACTCTAATGTGTGTCTTCTTTGTCCCAGGCCAGAGCTTAATCCCAAAGGGGAGTAAGATAGTGTGTCTGCTCAAGGCGGGGCCTATAGTAGGGTGACTAGACCACTCCTTTCGCTGCACTGTTGAGTGTTTTCTGTGTTTGCTGCTCCTAATGGAGTTATGCTCTCTGGATTTGACCTATAACAACACCAGCTGTTTGTAACACGATCTATGGTTGCCCAAATAATTGTATTCATTTTTATCAATCTTATTTTAGTTTTCACCACTGGACACCTAGGTTCTGCTATTCCTTCCATGTTTTATGGATTGAAATAACACTGAGATGGTTAAACCCTCAAACCCATGGTCACATGGATAGGTGGAAAAGTGGGTGAGGTGTTAAATATTGGAGTATATAGTGTTGATGTACGATGACTAAACATAAAATGAGGGAAGTTAGAGTACACGTGCAATGTTGTGGTCCAGGGTACTGTTTCATTGTATGGTTAATGTCCAGTTAACCCTGCAGAGAGAAGGAAAAAGCCATGCAATATGAAGCAATTCTGAGGCATTATACATGTATCTATGCTAAAGCATTAATGGGAGTGAAGTTCTGAAAGATGTTGCCATCGACAGGCTCTAAGTGCACTTAAGTTACACATGCATACCATTGTGGTCTGTCTACCAAACCTGCACGTCAATTAGAGCATTTTAGAGCAGAGCCTATGACTACATTTTCCAAAGCTTTCACTAAAATGTACACAATCTTCTCCCGTAACCATGGCTTCTTAAACTCATTACAATGGTGGAAAACTGCTGCAGCAACTTGTGGTAGCGCAACACCATCTTTAATACACTTTTCACCGTGACCTCACACACTCTCTAAAACAACAAGAATGGAGGCGAGAAAGACTGAACAAGTGCTGGATATTAAAGGACAGAATATTTCTTACAGTATATTTTATGCATTTCTTAAATTCTGTTCCAGCCAGAGGACCGAGGGTTAGTTTCTCAGGCTGGGGCTGGGTCAGATGACAATATAAAGGCATTTCATAGCCTCAGCAAATCACTTTGCATCTGGGTAAGTGTGGGCACAGCTGTATGATTACTGGCTTTGTTAATATGCAAAGTCAAGTATGTTCGGTCATTATGCATTTTACCTGGTTTGACATCTTTAAAAATTTTAATCTATTTTAGCTCACAATGTAATTCAGAAGGATCGAATGAAAATGTCTTACTCCAATATTCTAATAATTTCTTATTTACTTATGTCAAAGTCAGAATTTGTGGTCATTTGGATCACAATCCCCATTTATTAAGATTAGAATCTAATCTATACCTGGCTGTATTAGTTAGATGAGGAGATTCACATGTTAATGCAGTTGTCCACACCCCCCACAAGTAATGTGACTGGATCACAAAAATTTACATTGAAATTACCTGTTTTATTCTCAGACCTGGCTGTAAAATATACCCAGGTTACAACATAGAGTTTTGGAGAATATCCCTTTGTGCATTATGTGTGTCTCTGAGTCAGGAATTGTTCTGGAAACATATTGAAGTAGCAAGTGAGTCACATAAAATGAGACTAAAGAGGGATTGCTGGGTCAGTAACCATGGCTCTCTTGTGTAAAATTTGGGGTAGAGCCTAGAGATAACAATGATCAGGCAGTGAATGAATTAGCAGCTCTTGCTTCATGTACCAAAAAGGAAACTGGAAGGACACCACTGAATATGGGGCACACATAGCCTTAAGTTGAGTAAGGAGGAGCAGTCGCTGTATCTGTGTCTTGGTTTCAGCAACAAAACCACCAAAAATTCAGAATTAGAATTTCTCTTTGAGAGTGAAGCTACATGATTTTTGGCTGAAGCTAAGGGAGTCTGGGAAATCCGTCCAAAACAGACAAGCAAAGTCGGTCACAACATCTGGCAGGGCAAGGCTGTCCTGATAGCCTTGAGCAGAATAGATCACTGGGTGAATGCATCTAATGGAGGAGAGCCAGAATGGCTCCTTTGAATAATCTATGCAGAGTCAGCTGGACCACTGTAAAATGTTAAAAATAATAAGTTGAACAAAATATTTTCCCAAACAACACATCTGGCTATGCTTGGCAAACGAAAACACAGAAAATATCTATGATGTAGATATCAGCTAAAACTAGAGCAGGAAAAAACTAAATGAATAAAGCCATACACACTGAAAATTAATAGAAAGGATTTCCCTCATTCTTCCATCTCATCGAGCTGCCCAGGGACCTATATGTCTTATATGTCTGTCAGTTACACTGTCCAATAAATATCACCCTGTGAAACTCAGGCTGCCAGCAGCAGGAAGATGAAATGTAGTGGGAGCAACATGATCCTCACCTGATATGAATTCAGTCTAATCTGGCAGCAGAAATCTGCAACATGAAGCTGCTTATCTTTGCTGATTATCAGCTGCATTTCATGTTGATTAGAACCAAAAAGATGTAGACGCTCACCCCCATAGTAACTGTACAAGAGTATGTGTTACATTCAAGGAATGTGACCAGAACATGCGTTCCCATTCGAATATGCACTGCTGATTGTTCACCTGCTTACATAGGAACCATTTTGGGTTTGTTGCATAAGACTCAGAAAATAGTGTTTCCATAGCAACAGCTATTTGATGAATGTTTCATTGCCAGCTGTGATCAACATTTTAAATTTGATGCACTGTCCCCACACACAAACTATGCTCCAATATGCATTTTTTTTTCTCAGAGTGAGGTTATTGGGCAGCAGGGTGGAGAAGGGATTGTAGAGACAGCTGCAATGTCCTTGAGCAAGTCTGTGTCTGTCTGTCCATCTGTCCATGGCATGTGATACCAATTGTTTAAAAGATTAAAGTTCACAAAAATGACTCCTGCAGTAGGACTATAGTCCTAATGGTAATCTTGACAAAGTATAAAGCATACAGTATTCGTGCTGGATTCCAGCTTGCATGCAGTCATCTAACACAACCAACAGAGAATGGCCGACACAAACTAGTGCAGCAGTGACCCCATGGCAAGGGCAGCCACACATAAAAAAAACCTGCCACAGGCATCACTCAAGATGGAGCCTAAATCTCACTGCACTTAACTCCATCATAGTACTCTGTCAGCCTGGCCACCAGATCAGCCCAGATAATTCCAGTCCCTGGTTCCCCTGTGAATGTGAAGCCTGCTCTTTATTCATGCATGCCCCTCTGTATATAAATATTACACAAATCAAGAGATAAATTCTCTCTAATCTACAGCAACGTTTGCCTCATCAAAACAAGGTCTTAACAGCTGTAATGTAGAGGCAACAAGACAGATTTTGTCTGTGGAGATCAAGTGTACGAAATCGCAGACTTTGCAGATGCAGTAATAGATTTGTCGTCCTGCCTCGTTCAGCACGTGTCTCTAAATCAGAGTGACAACCTGTTCATATCCATTTCTGCTGCGATGCAATAGCTTTTCACACAGCGCTGTCACCAAATGAAACACATGACACATCGATCCCCCCTCTGACTTCAGCACGGAGAACATATTACTGGACACTTGCCTAAGACCTCCTCGCTTTATCCTTCCAGCTGTGGTGGAATCTGAGGCTCTAGGTGTTAAGACTCGTGACCCCATTGTGCATGGGCTCCAGCCAGAGTATCTCCTCTGCTGATCTGACTCACTCATTCAAATGGGTCAAGCACCCACAGCCTGTCTCACACTTTGACTGATATTGCTGCTCTTGTAAATGCAACATCATTTTCATACAGGAAACAACAATTATGACTGGCAGAAGGAAAGATTTGTTGATTGAGTATATGGGCTACTTTTGTCCAACGGCAGCATTTCTCAGTGGGTTTTGTTATAAAACGATTGTACAGTTGCACTAATGAACTTGTCTGACAGGCAAAGTTGCTCTGACATGGCCTAATTATGTTCCAGTTTTAGAATAGCCTCCTAAGAATCACATCAAAATGCCAAGTGTAATAATAACTATAGTTTGCACTGATTATGATAGCACCCAAATCCCTTTCTCACACAGGATGATACGCCTCTTACACTCACATCCTTCACATACTCCAGGCCTGCAAGCACAGACAGAGGGCACCAGAGAACACTCTCTGTTACAATGCCACTACATGCCAAAGTTTGAATTGACTGCACTTGACAGCCTTGAGCAGGACATTGGCCTCCAAACACTGCTCTTTAGGACTAAACCAATATTAGTATAATAGAAAAGGAGAGTTTAAGATTCATGTTGGAAAGTCTGCTGGTGCAAATTGAAACTGATTTAAAAAGGACTTTTTTACTGACCAAATCGAGACAGGATTGAGCAAATCCACATAATCTGGTTAAAATATGCTAAAACTGCTTGCACCCATCTCTAAAAATCTCCATTTTTAATATTCTAATCCAGTACTCAATAGTGAAACACACTTACTGGATCAATACACTGCTGTCTTCTAGTCGAGCTCTATGCAAGCAAAAGCACTTCTCTGATTGTGAAGGTTTTAAGGTGAGTTATGATCAAGCCCAAAGACTAGAAATGAAAGCACTGCAGCACTCCACCGTGAAATCCTGATGATGTATAATGGGGTGCTTAATTGCATACCTCTTCCAAACTACAAATCACCTGATAAAGTTTCTACTACTTTACTGTGGAGATGAGAAAGTTTTTCAGTGCTTCTGCTTTTCTGTGATTGGTATATATATAAGTGCACTGTGGAAACACTCAAAGGCCCTATACTGTGAGCTCTTGCTGTCTCCAAACAATACGAAGAGGTTTGATGGGTCTGTAACCTCTTAATTCCTCCCCCCTCTAATGTAGAATATATAGACAATACTAACAACATGCAATTTTTGAGACTGGTTCGTTTCTGGTCAGGGAGTACATTCTAGCCTACCATACATGAACAAATAAAAGGGTCCATCATAGGGCCAGCATATGGAGGTTTTAGTAGAGGATAGGAAACCTTCAGCTGATAGTCAAACTGAAGTGCCGTCTCATTTCCCACCATTCTATTTGAACTGACAAACAAATCAGGGATGTGGCTATTCACAGCTGCCCTTATGACTATTCTTACTTAATATACTGGATAGAGAAACAACTAGAATAATATGAATAATATGAAAACATCTTGCAGAGAACTCTGCAAACACAATCCAAACCTACCTTTAAGTGAACAGTAGTAACAAGTACTCTTTTGCACTCCAGTGTACCACAGCTGGGCTGCACAACCCTTTCAGCACCACGGACAGCACCAGGCCTGAAAGTGCAGACCGCTGGGGAGGTGGACTGATGGCAAGTTACAGCAATCCTTAGCACACACAAATGTAGCCACCGGTGCACTGTTTATTTCCCCTGACCTACTTCCAAACCTTTTAAAGCACAAGTAACTAGATGACCTTAAGGCCTGTGATATGGCAGCGCTGCAAAGTGCTGGTGAGTTGAGTGGTAACCACTGGTTCACCAACTATCCTCTTTATGACATCTCTACAGCATTTCTCACTTAACTCTATCATTCTGTCCGTCAAAACACCCTAGATGTGTGTAAATGCACTTCTACCAATAAGTAGTAATAATTATTAGAGTACACAGCACAGTCAAACAAAGGAATTCATGGGGCCCTCACACATCAGTCTCCTGCAGGACTGCAGAGTGACAGCCCTGTGTGGTCACTGTGAAGAGCAGACTATGCAGTTTGGCTCTGGGCTTTGGTTAATCCTGACAAAGCTATTATTTTGTCTGCTTCTGCGATTTGAACTGCAGGCACATCCCCTTTATTTACTTTCAATTTCCAAGAATTAGTGCAGCGCGTTATACAGAGAAACTGGGTCAAAATGTGTGTATGCGAGGGAATTTCAGAGAGAGAGAGGGAGAGAGGGAGCATGTGTGTGTCACATTCCAGAAGTCACACGCAATAACTTTGTTTCATTTTTCATCACAGACACAACAGAACGACAGATTAAAAAGCTTTATTCAAACTAGTATGATCAGGCAGAACATTTAAGCCAAATAAGCAACATCAAAATCTGACAATTAACTCGACTTGAAAATAAAGCAAGAGCATTCTCTCCCATACTGTCTCTGATCCGCTAAGCGGGATGGAACTGGATAAGGTTAGATGCACCTCTCGAAGCATACTGTACAATCTGACTGGCTAATTAGAAGAGGAGAACTGAGCTGTGTACACAAACGAGAAAGAAACACACTTTTACTATGCCAAGCACAAACACCTCCTGTGCCATTCGATCACAGTGAATACAGAAGATATCAAAAAAGTCTACTGTATAAAAAACACAAAGTATAAAGTAGTTCAATGTACAGTAAATGCATCTACCAGTTCGTCATAGAACATCAGCTCCATCGCAATTCAAGGTATTTTATCGCTGGGGTAACTGTAATTTGTAATACTGTATGACATGCCATTATTTCATTCATCAACAGTCATATACATCTTTTACAATGCAGAAGGCACACAGGAGCTCATTATATGTGCAATTTAGGAATTCTTTAAAACACTGTTGGAATCAGCTGGTTCAGGCAGTGATTGCACACATAACATGTACTCCACAGCGAGAGATCCCTCATTAAGTGATGTCTTGAGTCTGACAGAACAGCCAGCCAGCTGTGTTTATGTCTGGGCAGCCTGGTGGAACACCAACACCAGGCAACAGCGAGAGAGGGGAAAGAGAGGTTCGATTTCACTGACTCAGAGAATGCAGCTCGATACATCTAGAAATAGTCACTGCATTACTGAGTGAGTGCTGCGATCACATTTAGATTCGGTGCATATTTCAAAAGTGCTGTCATCTGCTTAATACTTTTTATGCACTATGCTTTTTTTCTTCTTCCAGAGTCAGCACTAGAATACTGCAACTATAATCCATGCTCACAACCCAGTCCCCTTACCTCATCCAATTAGATTTGATCATTTAGCACCTTCATGAGTGGTCTTGATAAGCTCCTTGTTTCTGAGAAATTAAAGTCCTGGGCTTCACAGTAGTGCAACAGCGCTACCTTTGAGGTCAAGAAAAGTACTCTGGTTTCCATTTTAACTTCTGTACACTATCAAAACAACATCATTATGCACTAAACTACAAATATGCAACACAAAATGCCCTTGAAGAAGCTCACAAAAGCAGCATTAAAAGTTAATACATAAAATATCTATAAAAACATGAATATTCATAAAACAACACCTTGCCTGGACCTTATATTCCCTTGTACCATGGCAAAGATGAATACTTTTTAATATTCATACTCTTTTTGATAAACAGTAAATCATTACAAAATATTTTTTTCTAATTTCCACTGTTGTATTTTTTAACCAATTAATACAATTTTCACTGTGTGCAATGAATGATTGAGTTCGTATTGACAGCTTGGGAAAAGCCAGTGATAATTAGATTGAGAATAGCTTATAAGTATGATAATATCTTATTATGAAGAAAGCTGAGTTGACATTTGACCCTGTTTCGAAAAATACGGTTCATCACCTTTGGACGTTTTACATGCTGCCCACTCTGGCCCCGCCCCAGTTTGTTACGTCTGAGTACCACTGAGTAAAAATGAAATCTGAGGCCACACCTCCTCCGTGCACCCTCGCTCACGTTTGAACATCACGATCACGGTTCAGAAATTTCAATATTGCAGTGTTATTCATACCTCCCCGATACAGCAAGATAACTGTATGCCCAGATGTTTTACAACAGTACAGATGTCTATAAGGTACGAAATGCACACCTGACGTTAGTGTCAAAATTCTTTTTGCTTCTCTGACCTTATGATTTCTATAGAACTACAGTTTTTACAATCAAATCAAAAGAAAAGCAGTGTATCTTCTATGTTTGCTCCAGTTTTCTTGTCTTTCATTCTTTTTTTTTTGGTCATATTCACACATTCATCACCGTTGAGTACGACAAACATTGTAAAAAACCTCTAAAATCAGATCATTGGTTATTTCATCGGCAAGTTTCTGGTTGACAGTATGAGCCTCGCTGACAGCAAGACTCATAATACAGGAGAAATTAATATTTGAAAAAGAGAAAGGAGTGCAAAGCCTGAATCACTGACATAACCAGCTACAGTTCAGTATTTATCAGATTTATGGAAGAATCATAGTCACCCTGATTCATCTGTTTGCAAGTCTGTGTTTTCTGACCTTTCGCTTAAAAAAATGTAGCATGATGGCGACATGGTAAGCTACTTATGGTTTCTAGAACTACAGCACACAGCGTAAACCCTGCAGAGAAGGCAAATTTGTTCATTGAGGAGTTTCAAAGCATTAAGGAGGGATGATTTACTACATGACGCAGCTCTAGAAATGTCCAAATATCCTGCTATAAATGACTTCAATTCAATATCCAAATATATTGAACATGTTGTAGAATCATGCAGATCCATGCTTAAAAGAGAAAAGACAGTTGAAAGCTGAGGTGATCAGTGGTCGATGTTTGTATGGGGGACTGGAGGAGTGAGAGAAAGAAGAGTTGGAGCAGAGGGACTGAGGGAGGACAGTTGTTTTACATCTTCTTTGTGAGTCACACGGAAAGATTTCAGTCAGAGACTCCCATGAAGAGATGATTATATCATGGCAGTTCTCTTCTGGGTCCCTAAAAAGAGACAGAACATTGAATTAGACAACAAGTCAACCTCCATATAAACTTCTAGAAAGTCCTCACTCATGCAACAGTGGATTGTGACTGGTTACTGCCACCATCAGTGACATGTTGCTGGGTTTGGGGGGCATTTATATTCAGGTCTAAATCAATAACTTGTTTTAATGGATTACGTTCCCTTTTGTTTTTTAAAAATATCAGTGCTGTTGAGGATTGTAAATTTTCACCAAATCATCCATGAGACGAGCATACACAGCTAAGATATAATATGACAAAGCTATTCACTACAATAGGGAAGCAGAAGGTGTAATTAAAGCATGCACAAGCAGGCATCACAATGTGCTATTTGGTATTTGGTGGGCCAATATTACAACCACAGAAGGGAGAAAAAGGATAAACTCCACTTTATTTATTTTACATTTAAAATGTGCCCTCACCGAGCTTGTGTGCAAAGATGTGGAGATAGTTGAATAGTCAGCGCTCTCAGGTATGTTACATGCTGAGAACCTATTCAGGACAATTCACCCCATAATCCCTTTTTTCTGTCTGTGCCATCACTTTGCCCTGAATCTCCGCCAAGCTAGCCAGATGTGCACAACACAAAGTCTGACCAGCAGCCAATTTTATTCTAATCTCCACTCTCGGTAAGCTGATAGGTTTTTGCACTTGAGAGACCGGCCAATTTAAATGTGGAGTGCTCACAATAGCACTGGAGCAGAGTGCCGTATTTGTGAGGGACAGAGAAAAATTTGATTCTGCTCTATTGAATCAGGAGAGTATGTTGACCAAAGGATTTGCACTGGGAACTGTGACAGGTTATCACACCAGATCTTTGAGCCAAACCAAGACTGTATACCAAATAGAAAAGGATAGAAAATGTCTACACAATTATAGTGGCTCTACAGAATGCAGTTAGCAACCAGCATACCTCCAGTTGTAGAATGGACTTCCTTTCATTTTGAGTACTTAAGAACAGAAAAAAAGAGACAAGTTCAGTGGTACGTGTGAAACTCAGACACTCAAACCCACACTTACAATATATACATTTACATCACACACAAATCTCTCTCTCTCTCCAGGTGCATCTGCGCATTTATGCATATTCAATCTCTTTAATCTTTCAGCGGATCGCTTGTTGCAGTTTAGTTTGCAGGTCCAGCTGTACGAAAGAAAACAACATCTGAATCACTCTCAGCTGTTCTACACTGACTACAGTGCAGCGTGTGCAGGGGTGCTGCTGGAGACTCCACAGACTCTGAGCATGACACATTTCACTTAGTGCAGCGATATCTTTCTTGTCCTTGAAGAGAACCCCTCCACGTCTGGGCGTCTTTGAAGTACTCCCCCTCTTACGCCCACTCGTGATTCTCTGATTGTGTGTTGTGCAGCTGCAATAAATGACCTACATACTGCATTAGACATCGAACAGTGGCACATTTTCAGTCTGGGGGTATTTGTTTGGCCTAATTATGCAATGGAAATGCAGATAGTTCGCTCTAGTCTTAGTCGTAGCTTTTATCTTGTGCCCTTTGGAAACAGGTGCATTACAGCCCATTAAATATCAATATAGTATGAGCATCGCAGAATATCAATCAATACTGCAGTATTCTTACACCACCAACCTCTATGACACTTAGCCGATTCTTGTTTTCATTTGCATCACATTTCAATTTTACTTAGACCACACAAAAAAATCATTGACCATTCTCATAACCAAGACATGAACTATATACTATAACATTATTACATTCTTAACACTGATGCATCAATGCGCTGTAGCATTTTAATGTTGTTGCTGGTAGAGGTGGAGCCACATTTAATAACTTTTTATCACTGACTGTACAATTAGAGCTGTGCACACAGTTGTGTAGTTTAGTCCAGTGGCTCCCAACCTAGGGGTCAGGCCCCCTCCAAGGGGCCACAAGACAACTCACATGATAATTTTACCTTTTCAAGCCTAAAACAGGTATTTAAACACCATCTGAGATGTTTAGAGAGAAAATGTTTCTTTGGAGGATTTGTTAATAACTTAGACATTATGTCACTATGACACACTGCTTTTTTGTGTCACCAATGAAAGACTGGTTTAATTTGCATTGTGTTTGATACACTTATCTCACATTTTGTGTAAAATCCCCCACTGGAGAGTACCTGGTACCTCTTTACCACCAATTAACCAAAGTGTCTCTGTGATTCAGATAAAGTAAATAAAATGTGAATGAACCAAAACACAGAAATATGAAAGAGTGACACTTGATGCCGAGATAATTATCTTCTAATTTTGCTCAAGTGACCTGTTGAGAATGAGAATGAATGTGGAGAACTACAAGATGATGATACTGTGGGATACATAAAGCAGTGCGGGCAGTTCTTTGAACCTGCAAAAAGAATCAACAGCATCTTTGATCCACATTAAATACAGATAGGTAAATAAAAAGTTTTGCTCTCCAGGGAAAAACAATCTTGGTATGTCCCTGGACACATCAATTAACTGTCTCATCAACACTGTGTTGTCTGTAAGCACCTGAAACAAAAGTGTGTTGGCCTTTTTCAGCTCCATCAAAAGCTACCCTTAAAAAAATAAACACTAAAGCACATCCAGAACCAGCTGCCACTCCATTTATACGTACCTCCAGTGTGGATGCTCTGGAGTCTGTGGTCTCACTTGGCCCTATGCTCCTGGGTATACTGGACACAAAATACCCTGCTCCTTTGGGAATTATCGGCTGTCTCACGACCACTTTGCCTTTCCTGGTCTCTGCGAGGAACAAACTGTACCAATAGGCATCGCTGGAGATGAGGGTGGAATCTGCGATGGTGGAGCTTCTCTGGCTGATCACGCTGTTCCTGCTGATCACGCTGTTTCTGTTGGCTGGGGGGATCTTGATGGCCTTTGGCTTTGGTTTTTGACACTTCAGCACAATAATAACCAAGATGGTTATCAGCAGCAGAAATGACACGGCCCCTAAGCCGATTACTAAGTACAGGTTCAGGTCTGTGAAGACATCGTACTCTATTGGCAGCTCTGTGGTCTCTGAAAAGGACATGACATGTTCCACTGTTGATATCTTGATGGTGACGGTAGCAGAGAGAGCAGGTTCGCCATTGTCTTTGGCAACAATCACCAGCCGCTGTTGTCTTGGGTCTCTGTAACTGAACATCCTCGTCGTCCGGATCTCACCGTTGTACTGGTCCAGGCTGAAGAGGCTTGCATCGCTGATCTGCAGGAGCTGATACGTGACCCTGGAGTTCTGCTCAGAATCTGCATCGATAGCGATCACTTTGGCCACCAGGTGCCCCTTATCCGTGGACCTCGGTATCACCTCCTCCACGACAGAGCCCTGAGCCCTCCACGGTGACACTATGAGAGGAGTGTTGTCATTCTGGTCCAGAATGATGATGTGAACTGTCACATTGCTGCTCAGCGGGGGAACACCAGAGTCTCGAGCCTCGATGTGGAAAAGGAAATCCCTCTCTCTCTCATAGTCAAAGGTCTTCAGGGCATAGAGATCACCGTTCTCAGGGTTGATGGAGAACAGCATTGACATAGACGTGTTAACAATCTCCTTCTCCATTATGAAATAAACCAAGTACTGGTTTTCATTGAGATCTGGGTCAAACGCACTAAGAGATGTCAACAATGCCCCTGGTAGGTTATTCTCCACCACATGGATGGTGTAGAAGGACTGGGGGAATGTGGGTGCATTGTCATTGACATCTAGAATCTCTAAAGTGATGGTTTCGTTTTCAGATAAGGGCGGCGAGCCTTTGTCTGTCACCCTCAGGGTGATGTCATATTTGCTTACTACCTCTCTGTCTAGCGGCTTTGAAACCAGCAGCTCAAAGTAACCCTCTGAGGATCTGTTGAGGCGGAACGGCAAAGACCGCTGCTGATTCAGAGTGAGCGCCACCTCCCCGTTGACCCCAGAGTCCCTGTCACTGACACTGACCACTGCTATTAGCGTCCCTACTGAGACATTCTCAGTCAGCGCACTTTTCACAGACTTGATGATCACCTCTGGGTAGTTATCATTCAGATCTGTGACGAACACCATGACTTTACAGTGACCGGACAACGGGTTGGCCCCTCTGTCCTGAGCCTGTATGTGCATCTCAAAACTCTGACTCTCTTCGTAGTCGATCACCCCCTTCACCTTGATCTCACCCGAGCTTGGATCAAGTGAGAAGAGCTCCTGAGTCTTCTCTGAGGTGTAGAGAGTGTATGAATATACTAACTGAGCGTTCGTGCCTTCATCCAAGTCTGTTGCGTTTAAGGTCATGACCACTGTCCCTGCAGCCGAGTTCTCTGAAACGTTGACTGCAAACACCGGCTGACTGAACAGGGGGGCGTTGTCATTGATATCCAAGACATTGATAACGATGCTGGCTGTGCCGGAGCGGGGAGGCACCCCTCCATCCACAGCGGTTAAAATCAAATTATGAACTGCATGCTCCTCTCGATCCAAATTACCGTTCAGCACTAAATCGACATATTTGGAGCCATCGCTGCCAGTCTGTATGTCGATGTTGAAGTATTGGCTCTGGCTGAGATAGTAGGTCTTGATTGAATTCGCCCCCACATCCGCATCCACGGCGTTTGTCAATGAAAATCTCTCACCGGGAGGGGTTGCCTCCGACACGTCCAAGTGCATTGTCCTTCTGCGAAACACGGGCGCGTTGTCGTTGATGTCCATGATTTCCAACTCGATGTTAAAAATGCGAATGGGGTTTTCGAGTATGACATCCATTTTCAGAAAGCACGAGGTGGTTTTAGTCATGCATATGCTTTCCCGGTCGATCTTCTCGCGGATGATCAACTCCCCTGTTTCTTTGTTGATGTCAAGGTAATTCTTGCTGTGAATGACATCGAGTTTTGCTCTGCGCTCCACCAAACTGCGAACATCCAGACCTAAATCTGTGGCCAGATTGGCAACAAAGGAGCCCTCTTCCATCTCCTCTGGAATAGAGTACCGAGTGATGGAAAGCGCGCATCCCCATAGTGTACCGAACGATAAAACAGCCGCGATCAATCGTGTCCGTGAAGGTGCAATGACAAGCGCCATCATTGTGTTATTTTTGAAATGCAGAAATGAAACAGGTCCTTACGATCAGGTTGTCTTGGTGTGGAGGAGCGCCGGTGTCATTCTTGACTCCACGCGTTGTAGCTGTAGCTGCAGCAGGCCAAACACAGCACAGTACCGCTGGAGGAGCGGGGCTCTCTCAGCACTGCTCTGCAGAGGCGGAGGCAGCACCTGTGTGGGCTGCTCGGGTGGCCTCGCTGCGTTAAAGGGCGGCACGTATGGGAAGGCTGGTGCCACAGTTTGCAAAAATGGAAAAATATTTTTTCCTAATTCTAAATTTTGTGCAACAACTTGCATTTCATTTTTTTTATATATATGTATGAAAAGGTGCAGTTGGTGGATTAGATGTGATAAAGTAGGCAAATTCAAACAATACTATTTAAATTAATATTGTCTGAACTATTATTCTCAAGTAAGGAGACATAGTAAAATTCCTATATAGTTACAACACACACACACACACACACACACACGCACACACACGCACACACACGCACACACACACACACACACACACACACACACACACACACACACACACACACACACACACACACACACACACACACACACACACGCAGATGTGACTCAAAGAAAACACATTCATTTATTTGTTCAGCGTGATTAGAAGGCCTTTGTGGAGCCACGTTGACAATAAAGTTGAAAAAAATTGTGAATTCTACATTACAGTAATTAGAGTACATAAGAAAGGTTGTTATTTTATTATTGAATTGTTGAATTCTGCAAAAATTCTCAGAATAAACAACCTAGAATCTGCTTTAAGGGTTACAATCAAAGTGTTACCAAATGGGAATAACAGGGAAAAGCTGAAGGAATATTATGTTGTTGTATGCTGCAGTAGTGTCATACTGTGTGAGGCTCTTGCTATGTGGCTGATGATGATATGACTGAGAGTAGTGAGCAAAATAATACTACTTTTTGTCTCCTTTGGTATTTAGAATATGGGCACCTCCGTCTTGTTGGCCATTCCTCTCTCAGTGTAACCATATCAAACCAACAGTCAACAGCCATGGAGTTTCAAAAATGTAGCAGTTTTATTAATACACCTAAATGTATCTCCAGCTTTTTATTTGGAGTGACAAGCTTTAGATTGAGCACACTGGCCATTATTCATCACAGGACCACAGGCCATGCAGCTTTTACTCAGTGTTATTAGTCAGGTTAGTTGTTGTATTTTAATGTGTTTGGTTATACCAGTGTTTCTCAATTCCGGTCCTCGGGCCCCCCTGCCCTGCATGTTTTAGATGTTTCCTACTCCGACACACCTTAATCAAATGAGTGGCTCGTTACCAGGCCACTGCAGAGCTTGATGACGAGCCGATCATTTGAATCAGGTATGGTGGAGGAGGGACACATCTAAAACATGCAGGGCAGGGGGGCCCGAGGACCGGAAATGAGAAACACTGGGTTATACTGACATGATGCTTGAGTTTCTGAGGGTCCTCAACATTCCTCTCCTTTAGCTCCATCCTGTGACAATTTAGAGAATTACAGGGGGATCTGGTCTCCACCCACTCCACACACACGCACGCACGCACGCACGCACACACGCACACACGCACACACACGCAATATCTCATCTGTTACTGTAAATGCATTTATATAGTAAGATCTCTGCGGTGTATTTAATAAGATTTTAGCACCCTGAAACTTCCTCCCCTATAAAAAGCTTATTTCTAGTTGCTTTGGACAAACATGTCTGCCAGATTAATGTGATGTAAAAACTACAAAGGCAGACCAAGTACCTTGGAAAAGATACACAAGGAATATTAAGCTGCTCCATAGCTTTATCTGAAGTAAATCTCCAGTTTGAAGGTTTTACTTGTTGAACAATGACCCACAGTCATGTAGTATGGCAGCAAGACAAAGGCACCTATTCAAATTGAGTTTTATATTTATGGCTGTATTTATAACTTTTTATGGAAGCTGATATATACTCCTATATACCTACTGTTTATAAAAGCAATGACTCCTGCCCACCACCTGCTATAACAGTGTGTTGAGCAGGGCAGGAAAGAGAGGATAAATTAGAGCTCCTGCTGTAGTCTGTCTCCCTGTTCCTCACTTTCGCCACATTTCTGTTTCCCCAGGCCCCTCACTGCTAATCTCCACTTATCCAGCAGATGACCTCACACTTTCTCTGCTTTCCTCATCACCCGACTGCCTCAACAAACCACTCACCTGTTGTCATGCCCCTCACTTGCTCTGCAGTTGCCTGGACTTCCCTGCCCACCTCCCCACCTGCAACTCATTCTATCATCAGCTACTGACTACATGTACTGGTCTGCATCCTTTGTTCCTTGCCATATTGTTAAGTCAGTATCCATGTGCTTTTTCTGTCTTCACTTCTTCCTGTTTATCTGTTCCCTTGTTACTGGAACCTGTTTTTGCCTGCTATAAAATCACTGAACTGCAACAGGTCTTCCTCAGAAATGTGAATTTGGGTCTATCCCCTGTTTTTCAGCTTACACAAGCTGTGACAGCTCCTGGCTGACATGAGACATAGAAATAGCAAGTTAATGTACTCTTGCATTTACTGTACATATGAGTGTATGCAGCATGTTAAGTGATATGCAATCAAATGTACTCAAACTAGATCAAGTCCTTGAAAATATAAAAACAAAAATCTTATGATTGTTTTAATAAAATAAATGTACAAGAAGTACATCAGATGAAAAGTAACAAAAGAGAAAATTCAAGCTAATGTACGCAAAGACATGGGTATAGATTGGTTAGTTTCTTCATAATAGGTATCTGTTTGGGAAAAGCACCCCCTAGTGGACAATAAGGGGAGATTGCTCTGCTCCACTAGAAGCTATGGACTGTTGGGAGAGATAAAAGAGAGATAAAGAGAAAGACAGCAGATTGGGCTCTGGCACACAAGTTACATTTATCTAACAGTACATTTCTGCTTATAGCACATGGGATATATCATGCCTGGCTGTTTTTTTGTGCTGGTAGTGGTCCAGCCAATTATAAATCTTGGCTTGATTATCTGTAATTACTGGCAGGATAAAGTTGTTGTCCTATCTGGATTTGTATCTTAAATTCTCAGTAGTCTCTGAATGACGAGGATATATATTCATTATTTTCCTCAAAGGTTTCATGCCTTTGACTCAATCTTCACAGAGCTCAAAATAAATCTGAAACTGGCCCTTGGCACTCAACTCTTTGAACATGAAGCAGCTCACTGAGCCAGCCAGGCCCAAGATTAACCCACTGGTCTGCAATAACTCGGTCTGAGGCAATGGATCTTGAAGATTATTTCCAGAGTAGTAGTTTAAACCCTGCGTTTACTGACTGGAATGTCAAGAGAAAAGGTTAAATGGCACTCAGAGCCATAAGCCACAACACAATGATGATAACACCTTCTTGCTCCATACACACCAGGTCCATGTTGTAGAGTGAGGATCCTCCTGACTAAGATGGGGCTCTTGCCCTCAACTTGTAAATGCAGCCGGGTTAGCTGGAATCACTATGTTTGATTCCATCTCTGCAGAGAACTGTGAAAAAATAGTTCAGCGTATCATCCAGCAATGGCGGGAACAAAAGTGTAGCTGTTCTGTCAAAAAAACAAAACAAAACAAAACAAAAAAACCCCCAGCAGGTTTGAGTACAGATTTATTGATACATATTAATATATACAGTACGTAAACTGTACATAGAGTAATCATCTGTAAATATACAAATCCACCCAACAATAAATACAGATCTGGAATGCATATAACCAGTTACACCTGTACCATTGCCCTTCTCAGTGTTAACAATTCAATTTGATGTGTCAGTATAATGATTTAGTGCAGTAGCCCAAAGAGTAAAATCCGTAACCCTAAGTGTTACAAGCTAATGGACACTTTAGAGACTTGCAAACAAATGACCTGTCGTTAAATGTACAAAGTATGTTTGAATGATAGAAATTGAACTTCTAAACATCTGTAACATCAGCACAGCTTGATTACCCAACTAGCATTTGTTAAAAATAATGCCCTCAAAACCTCTTGCTGTTGAGTCTAGTAGTTACAGTTTATTCTTAAATATATTTCTTAAATGTGTTAGCTTTAGGTAGAAATCTCTACTTTGAAGATTATAATGTTTCTTGCAAACAAAGAGACATACAGCATTGCACTAAGTACAGCTGTCCCTATAAGACAAAAAGGTATCTCTACAGAAAAGTGACTGGTACATGGACAACCCTTATGAAACAGACTGTAAGCTGCTGAAATCATGAACCAATGTCTGCTACCTGGAGATCCCACTATGACTCATGACACACTTTACTGATTTTATTTGTAGTTCATTTCAGTATTTACAAAAATAAAAGTGTTCTTGTGCTAAGGAGTGGTATTATATTCCACTCGAAAAAGGAGAAACATAGTCTATCAGCCTCCAAGAGTAATACTTTCACTGGAAAAGCAGTTTAAAGTTATTAATGGATCTAGCTAATGGCATCTACGTCATACACAGATTATACAATACAGCTGGTGTATCATTTGAAGATGGCATTGCTTATGAGACCATCGTCTCTGTCAAAAGACTGTTCGTAGTGGGAGATGAATCTCTTTTTCTTTCCAAAAGTAGAAAAAGTGTTGTACACATCCAGTTCTCCTCTGGATGCCAGCTTCAGAGTGCTGTAGTCAGACGCGGTGCCTGGTATGTATACATTGTGCTGGTAGTCTGGTGGCTCAGAATGAGGCTGAGTGTACTTTGGAGCCCAAGAGTAGTTGGGCGCTGTTCCTTCTTGAAGAGACATCTTGCAGTCTATAAAAATGCACATAAATTACAGTTTGTATCAGAAGATTATTTCTGCAAAGCACCCATATTTACATACAGTATACTTGATCTGAATAAGGCGGCTTTAAAGGCATCTTCTTAATTTCAGCCTTTTCGCAAAAAAGCACAACACTTCTCGCAGGGACTTAAGTAATCCTCATGTTGATGCATTAAAATCCCCCACCAGTTTTAGGGCCTGGTATTATCTGCTTCTCAGTTCGCCATTTTATATTTCGGACTAAATCCTTTGCAGTAGACACAGGGAAAACCCCCCAATCACCACCTTCTTTCATGTGAACAATAATTAGCCCAAATTGCACAGTTGCCACCCACCATTCATATGGTTTCCCCAGGTCCAGTAGTGTGGTGCCACAGAGCAGGAAAACCCATCAGCTTCATATTTCTGTTGACGAGAAAGGGTGCCCCCCATATTTGCTGAACTATACCTGAAGAAATAAAGACACAGCACTAGTAAGTTGTGTGTGTGTGTGTGTGTGTGTGTGTGTGAATGAGAGAGAGAGAGAGAGAGAGAGAGAGAGAGAGAGAGAGAGAACAGGCTCAATTGTATTCACCTCTTGTATGCCGAGTTGCGTTGGTTCTTGGTCCAGGTCCAATCCTTGTTTGAATACTTAAGCTGCTCAGTCGAAACATTAGAAAGAAATAGGAAAAAAAAAACAAAAAAACGACAAAAAAAACAACAACAACTTAGTGACCAGCTCAAGTAGATCAATTGCATTGCATTTATGTCTATATGCATATGTATATACAGTATAATGGCATCAGATATGGGAAATAATGTAGAGTCCATGTTAATAAGTTCAAGACGAGAGTCTCAAAGTCAGGTTTTAGTGGGCCAGAAGGAAACCTTGTGGAGGAATACTTAATTAAGTTTACTCTATTCA
This sequence comes from Chaetodon trifascialis, assembly GCF_039877785.1. Classification (NCBI taxonomy): domain Eukaryota; kingdom Metazoa; phylum Chordata; class Actinopteri; order Chaetodontiformes; family Chaetodontidae; genus Chaetodon; species Chaetodon trifascialis. The sequence continues at coordinate 17,734,908 of NC_092071.1, read as the reverse complement.
TAAAACACATCCTTTGCCTCATCCTAGCCAGGAGTTATCTCTCTCTCTGTCTATCTGTCTGATTGCAGAAGTGGGATCAGGTGTGCAGGTGTTGGGTGGCAAGCTGCTCATCATCTCCAATCTTCCCTACTTTAAATACACTGCTTCAACTCCACCAAGCCGCCAGATCATAGACTCAGTGTTGTTGCAGTGTTGTAAATCTTCATGTTGGTTAAAGCTCTCACATCTGCAGCTTCCCTGGTCTCTTGGCACTCTGACCTCCCCTTACTCAGTCTTCTCTCACCGGTTTATCTTTCACTGAAAGCCTCTCGTACAGAAGCTACCGGGCTTTCAACTATCTTGTGTTCCCACTGCAGCATGGTTTTGTTCCAACCTCCACATGGCTTCAAACCCCACTGAGGGAGTTTTGACTGCCTCATTTGTTGACTTGCTCAGATTTTGCTGATTTTTCCTTGATGTTTCTACTTTTACCATGGATAAGTTGGCTACCTAGGTTTCTTTTTGCCTGTTTTTAATTGTGCCAGTGGAATTTAGGGGAAAGGATACCTTGTTTACTGATATGAGTTGCCATGGGGCAGGACAAAGCATTGCTACTTGACGCTCTGGGATGAGACCAGACTCACAGAGTCCATTTAACACCGGAGGAGCAAGCTTACTGCCTCAGTTCCTAGTCCTGCATTTACTGTGGCCAGACTGGCCACTTCATCTCGCCTTGCCCTGCACACCCAGTAGAAGAACCAGCTCACCAGTAGTGTTTCTCCCCTTCACCTTCAGCTCCATGTGTCCCTCTTGTGGCAATCTCAGTCATTACCTCTTTTTGTACTTGATTGAGGAGCTAATGAAAGTTTCAATGACAATAATGTGGTCTGGCAAATGGAAAAAGAAATTGAGACCCTGGCTTCACAACCATAATCCTCACATTGACTGGATTGCGAATAAAATAATCTCTTGAAGCGTATTTTGCCATGATAACTGTTTGCGTTCTGCTCTAGCTCTCTCAGCTGCAGCCCCAGCCAAAGTGTCCTGATCTCAACAGCAGTTTTACCTTACCCTCCATGTTCAGTCAACATCATGCCATGTCTCTTCTGCCTCACCATTCCTATAAGTGTGCCATTTACCTCCAACCTGGGGCTCCCCATCCCAACAGTTGGTTCCACAACTTCTCCCAAAAGGGGCATGAAGACGAGGAGAAGTAAAACCAGGATTCCTGCGCAGCCCAGATAATTCATCCCCTCTCTTGGTGGATGTTGGCTTCTTTTTTGTTGACAATAGGGATGGTACTCTCAGACCCTGCATTGACTTCCTGGCTATAGTAACACCGCTGTTAAGAACAAACACCCACTGCCTTTAATCAGCTCTGCTTTTGCCTCACTGTATGATGCTGCTTTTTTTCCCCCAAACTGGACCTACACAACGCATACCACCCCTACATACTACCCCTTGGACACTTTGAGTATCTGGTAATGCTTTTTGGTGTAACTAATGCTCCTGCTGTGTTCTCTGCACTTGTGAATGGTGTCCTCTGTAACATGCATGAGCAGAACATGTGTCTGGTCCTTGTGAATGCAGAGCAACATGAAATTTCATGTTTTCTCTGCAACATTATTGCACAGAGAGAGGTACAGATGGACTCCACCAAGGTATCAGCAGTGACAGAATGGGCAGCACCAATTGCAAGATGCTGCAATGTTTCCTGGGGTTTGCCGATTTCCATAAAAGATTTATAAGGGATTAAAGTCGCCTTGCTGCGCCTCTCACCTCCACCTCCTCCACCTTTTGCTGGACCTTGGCAGCTGAGGCTGCCTTCAAGGAGTTCAAGTGCTGTTTTGTCTCTACTCCCATTCTTGTCCAACTTGATCAAGCATGCCAGCTAATTATGGACATGAATGTTTTGGATACTGGAGTAGGTGCTGTTCTGTCAGAGTGTGCTGCAACTGATCATAAATTCCATCCTTGTCCCTTTTTCTTTCACAGAGCGTGGCAACCGGACATTCCTGTCCATTAAACTTGAAGGAGTGGCACCATGTGCTGGAGGAGGCAGACCAGCTTTTTGAAAAATCTCTCTTAGACCCAAAAAGCTTAGTAAGTGAGCTCCGGGCAAGCCAAGTGGGCTCTGTATTTTGGAGGATTTAATTTCACACTAACTTACCGCCCAGATTCCTGTGACATCAAGCCTGATGCCCTGTCATGTCAGTTTTCCACTGAGGGGACGAATTCCGATCCTGAGTCCATCCTGCTGCCCACCTGCTTTATTGAAGCAGTCACCAGGGACATTGAGTTGCTGGTAAAATGGGCTTTGAACCAACAGGCGGACACAGGTCATCATCTTTTAGTCCCCCGATTCTGTCTGCTCTCTGGTCCTCCAGCGGGCCCCAGCTCACCTGTCATCCCAGACTCAACCAGACCCTTGCCTTCCTACGCCAGTGGTTCTGATAGCCAACCATGGAGGCAGACACACTTTCTCTGCCTGTTCAGTGCACACTCCAAACAACTTTTCCAACTCTGCTTACTTTCTTGCCCTGTCCTGCCCTCTCTGCTAGGGGACTGTTGACCTAGTTGAACACATTTTCCACTTCCATGGATTACCCACAGACATAATTTCAGACAGAGGAACGCGGTTCACCTCACACTTTTGTTCGGCCCTGGGAGCCACTACCAGCCTTTCCTCTGGGTACCATCCTCAGACCAACGGCCAAACAGAAAGAACTAATCAGGAGATGGAGGCTACGCTCTGCTGCAGCAAGTCTTCCCTCGCCACTTTATCTGCCTCGCCTGGCTCAGTCAACAACTCACAGCTCAGCCTCTGCTCTCCTCTGGCAAAGTGACTCTGCTGCCCACAGAAAGTTTTATTTGAGTGTTAATTCCTCGTTGCACCCACTCCCTGCCTCTGCCTCTATGCTCTGCACTTGGGATCACGCAATTAGTCCTGCATAACACAAATTACATAATAGGCTCTCTAATGCAACATTATAATGACAAAAATGTAACATCTCCTAAAACACTGCAAAATTAGTGACTAATCCACTTATTTGATGACTGTGAGGTTTAATGTTAGTGGATATGCTGATGCTGTTGACAAAAACACAAAAACAGCAAGATCAAGAGACCATCAAGTCTGTGATAAAAATGTGCATGCCTTTTATCCCTGCAACGTCTTTTATGTTTACACACTTTGACACTGCGGTAATTTGCATTGACTGCAGGGTAGGTAGGCACAACATGTAGGTTGGTTGGGGTTATATTTGCAATGGATTACATGCATAAAACATGGAAATGGCAAAATAGTCGGACCTTGTTAGTTTTTAACCTATAGATAGCAAAACAGGGAGGAAGTAGTTGCAATATATCTGTATCTGTATATCTGTATATTAATCTAATTATTGTTCACACATTAAATTGTTAAGATTTTACAGTTTAACAACCCTCCATACAAAACTGTTTTTAAAACATAAATTAATCAGGATTGTATCTTGTTAGAGCGTCCCCTAGTGTGTCAAATGCATTGTGACATTTGCCCCTTCAACCTTTCTGTCATTTCTAATTGACGTGAAGAGCAGGACGACTAGTTAGACATGAGTGAGTGGATATAGTTTTGAAATAAGTGTAATTCCTGAAGTGATGATAAGAGAAATGACCCTTCTGTTATATTTTCATGTATTACCTCGTTTGGGGTAGCTGCTCTGTTGTTGGCCAGTTCATTTCGGTCCAGTGCGCTCCACCCAGAAGTCAGGTAGTCAGTGCTCTTGGCATTATTCTGTTCAACTGACATTACCGGACTGCAAGGCTTGAGGAACATAAAGTCACTTTTGGACGATTCCGGTGTCAAACACATTTTGTAACAATAGACCTGAGGAAGTGCGCCGTTGCTGTTTGCCTCCGCGCAACCGGACGCGCCTGTGGACATCCGAACATTCAAGTTAGACTTTTTGAACACCTCTGTTGTGGTGGATGTTTCGGAGCGAGAGCAGCAGCCGCAGCAACACCCGCTGATGGAGGGGAAGCTGGACTCTCTGCTGGACGCTCTGCCCTTCAGTTTCCGCACTGCAACCAGGACGATAATAGCCACCAGGAACGTGAAGGAGATTGCGCCCAGGGACACGATTAAGTACAGGGTGAAGTTGGAGCTGTGATGCGGGCGTAGTGACAGGTCACCCAAATCGGGCTGCGAATCTGGCAGGCTGTCAACCACTGACAGAATGATGGAAACTGTGGCCGAGAGGGGTGGCTGACCATTGTCCTTCACAAGAATGACCAGTCTGTGCCTCGTGGGGTCTTTCTCCACTAACTGGCGTATTGTCCTGATTTCGCCTGTGTACAGAGCAATGCTGAACAAACTCGGGTCTGTTGCTTGGAGCATTTGATAGAAAAGACGCGAGTTCTGACCTGCGTCTGCGTCCACCGCTCTGATTTTGGTGACAAGGTGACCGGCGTCGACTGATCTGGGCACCGCTTCGCTGGGTGCTGTGCCGTTTTGCGGAACTGGTGACACAATGACGGGTGCATTGTCGTTCTGGTCCAAAATGAAGATATTCACTGAAACGTTGTTGTTCAGGGGCGGAAAACCAGCGTCTTGAGCTTGAACCGTTATCTGAAAGTTTTTAAGTTGCTCGTGGTCAAAGGATCTCAGTGCGTAAATGTTCCCGTTGTCTGAGTTTATAGACACGTATGTGGACACAGGCATTCCCTGTATGTCCCCTTCCAGTATAGAGTAGGAAAGGTAAGCATTTTGACCATAGTCTGGATCCAGTGCAGTCACCGAGCAAATGGATGCTCCTGGCGCGTTATTCTCAGTTAAATACACAGTATAGGAGGGCTGTTTGAAGTGTGGCGCGTTATCATTCACATCAGATACTTGGACCAAAATAGTTTTCCTAGTGAATAAAGGCGGAGAGCCCATGTCTCGGGCAGTAAGGGTGATGTTGTACTCTGCGATTGTCTCCCTGTCCAGAAAATCAGATGTTACTAATGTGTAGTAGTTCTTAAAGGATGAGTGGAGTTGGAATGGGACGTGATGGGGGATCTCACAGTCCACATTCCCGTTTTCACCTGAGTCTTTGTCCATGACGCTGATGACTGCTATCACCGTTCCCGGGGGCGCGTCCTCCTGCACAGGTGTGGACACTGATGTCAAGATCACTTCTGGGAGGTTGTCATTTTTATCCAACACGTTCACCAGCACTTTGCAGTGAACTGCCACAGCAGAGGGGCCTTTATCTTTAGCCTGAATATAAATTTCATGCATCCTGGCTTTTTCATAATCTATCACTCCCTTGACTTTGATTTCCCCCGTGCGCGAATCTACGCTGAAAAGCTGGCGCACTTTGATGGGAGCGTGGCCACTGAATGAATAGGTAATATCAGCGTTGGGACCCTCATCTAAATCGGACGCATTAAGTTTTATGACAACTGTGCCTTTAGGTGCGTTTTCAGCAAGCCTCACTCTATAAAACGACTGATCAAACACGGGCGCGTTATCGTTTGCATCCAAAACTGTGATATCAATTTGCGCAGTGCCGGATCTCTCCGGCGCGCCCCCGTCCACCGCGGTTAGGACCATTTGATGCGCACTTTGCTGCTCTCTGTCCAGTGGATTTTGCAGGACTAGTTCGGCAAATTTACTGCCATCACTGCGCGTTTGTATATCCAGAAGGAAATGCTCATTGACACTCAGCAAATAAGTGCGGAGCGAGTTTGATCCAACGTCTAAGTCCTGCGCGCTCTCAAGTGGGAAACGGGATCCTGGCGCAGCGGACTCCGATATGTCCAGATTAAACTCGGTCCACGGGAAACTAGGAGAGTTATCGTTGACGTCCAGAATTTCCATCTCCACCCTGTACAACTCCAGAGGGTTTTCTATGACCACTTGCAAGTGAAAAGAGCAAGACAAACTCTGCTCGCATAGTTCTTCACGATCTATTCTCTCATTGACAAATAAAACTCCATTTTCTAAATTTACCTCCACATATTGCTTCTTGGCACCTGAGACTATCCGGAATCTGCGCACAGAGAGCTTGTCCAAATCCAAGCCCAGGTCCTCTGCAATGTTGCCAACAAAAGCTCCATGCTCCAGTTCTTCGGGGATTGAGTACCGAATCTGTCCACAGACTGCATCCAAGAAACAAGTGAACACCGCAAAATGGCACACTACATGCCATCTCCCATGTAGTCTTTTCTTCGCCCCTTGTGTGTCCATCTGTAGGCTGGAGTGATGCCGCAACTCACACCAAAGACTGTATCTGTAGTGCACTCATACAAGATGATTAAGGTAGAACTGTGCAAAATACAGTGTGGTTAAAAACTTGACATTGGTGGGACTGGAACAGCGACTGTCTGCCTGAGAGAAAGGAGAGGAGAGAGAAAGGGATGTGCAAGGGCTAGCCTATCTCAGATTAGTGTGCGTTTTGTGTGTCTCTCTGTGTGTGCGTGTTTATTATTGGCCCTACTGTTCCAATATGGGGGAAAACGACATCTGCTCGGATAATCTTTCCTGCCTACTAGCCCGATCAAATTCATGTCACAGTCTCTAGGCTTTGACCGCAGGTCAAACGTCCTTGATTCAATTCCTTCTGAGCATTTTCATCATTTTGAACTGATACAGTTTAGCATAATCGGATCTAAACAAACCTTCCTGCAGCATATTCAGTCTGAAGCACAAAACCCTTGAGAAGTTACAGTTGTAGACTTTTAATTCTTAATAATAAAGTTACTTTTTTTTTTTAAGAAATCCTCTACTTCATGAATTATTACTATTATAGTTATCCCTCTTTCTGTTATTATTATTATTATTATTATTATTATTATTATTATTATTATTATTATTATTATTATTATTATTATTATTATTACAGTGCATGATAGTAAAAATTGAATATAATTTTCCCTCAAGAGTGTTTGAGTGAAATTATTCAATCAGAACTGAACTGGAGCTGTGGAAGGAAATCAATGATCCATTAATGTTTGTTATATGTTATTAAAAGATGAGAGAATTTCAGCTGAACCTTTCGGAAATTACAGAAAAGGGAGAGGAGGCATTGACTCAAAGCAGCTTTAAAGACCTTACCTAATGAAATAAGAATGATAGCAATCCTTCAGAAGAATACAGGGACTGTATTATTAAAAAAGGAAAGTCCATATTTTTAGGATAGAAGCAGTTACTATAAAAGGACTGTGGAGTCTCTATAGAGGAATGTTATAGCCACTCTCTGTACAATATGGGTTTGAAGTCTGTAAATTATAAAACTGTCCTCAGGAAGCGCCTCAAATTCCCAGACAGCGTCACAGTATCCTGGCAGGGACTGCCCTTGTTTAAAACAGTTTTTTTCCCCCAGCATATTTCAGTGTATTAATACTCAAATAGAGCAGTTGTATCTGTTTACCATCCACCTTAATGCATGCTCCACCCGTTTGCTCTGAAAAACCCAGTTCCCCTGGTTAAAAACTGAAAACACAATCTGTCTGCAGGAATGAAACTGCAGCAGATGGTGAGGTTTTCCATGGGCTCATGCTCTTTTTAATTAATGGAATGGAGATTAGAGGGCATTTTCCCTGGATCATTAGTGAACAGAGGAATTAAGACATTTTGTGAGGAATAATCCCAGGGCTATCCATGTGATGCACATGTGGTTTTCTCTCAGTGGTCATACTGACCTGCTTTTCACAGCCTAAGTGCATGGCATCACTTACGCACTGCAGAAACTAAGTAGCTGGGATAAGGGGACACAACCACCACATTTAGGGATCAAAAATACAAAAGAGATTATCTCTCTGTCACTCTCCCTCTCTCGCACACACACACACACACACACACACACACACACACACACACACACACACACACACACACACACACACACACACACACACACACACACACACACACACACACACACACACACACACACTCTCACTCTGTCCCTCTCTCCCTCCCTCTTTCTCTCACTCAAGGGCAAAAGTAGAATATCAAACCCTTTGTCTTTAACTACTTTTCCAGCTTTAAACTGTAGGATTAGAACAGGTTAGCCTATATTCTGCAGCTTTTAACACTTAAGCGGTTTTAGTTGGACAGTGTTGTGCATTCTGCCCAAATGGAAAACTGTCTGTCATATAACATGTCCTGAGTGCAACTAATTATTTTGAATTCTATTTAACCTTTTGTGAAGCATTACAGATGCTCTGTACCACCTGGTATGAAGAGCCAACAGCAAGGACTTTCCACACGGCTGACTGCTATTGGTTCTGAGGGAAAACTGCATCTATTTAATTGTCTTTCCACACAGAGTACACATGCAACTTGTATGTTTCTGTTATAGTAATGACAGATATGCTATGTGAAAGAGGTGCTCAAAAGCGACATGAAATGGGAATTGTTATACACAGTGTGATTTTGTGACTAAGATCCTGCCCTTGTGTGGGAGTGTGTGGGTGGGTCAGAGAGAAATTGATGGTTTGAGTTTATCAAATACAGTCAAATAACTGAGCAAATAACATTACTAGAAAAATGGATTTTGGCTCCAATTTGGGTCTTCCATTTGTAAACACAGATTTTCATTAATAAATTAAGCAATTCAATAGTCTGCAAAAAATCCATTTGGATATTACCTCATGCGCATGGTTGATTGTGTTTATTATTAAAGTCTTTGTTAGACCACAAAAAATGTTGCTCTCTTCTCCCTCAGAGTACAGGCAAATCAGTGAAAGGAGGGAATAGGAGGAGATGAGATGAGAAGTCTTTTGTCCTCATTTGATTTTTACAGAAGTTGTTATGGAGCCTGTATTTTAAAATTCATCATCATATTAGTATTATGTTCACAGCCATTATAACCAACGTCAAACTCAGATTTTATCAATGCTGTTTAGAAACTGGCTTTACAGTGTCGTGTGAATCTACCCTTCTCCCTAGCCCCTGTTTATTTAGCAGCACACACGGTTCAGTGTGTTTGCTGAAACTTGACATGAATTTTGGCGGAAAGAGGGACAGTTGAGAGCAGAGTTGTTGTTGCAGTTGTCACATAGGGACCTCCTGACACCGATAGTTGGCTGACAAAGCTTCTGGAATCATCAACACTAAATTCTTGTCTGGGAGATGCACAGCCACGGGAAAGTGAAAGGCAGAGCCAGTGAACAGAACCAGTTTCTCTCTCTTTTTTCCACCTACAAATTGATGTGTGCATGAGGCAACCGCCACCTTGCTGAACAGTGACAGTATGACATGTTGTTTCCATGGCATCAACTGCAAACATGTCATGCATGCAGTTCACAGAAGAGAGATGACACTAACATATGGGAATAGCATGCTTTGTTTTGGCATGTCCCAATTCTAAACAGATAGTCAAAACTACTTTCAAAACTACCTTAAAAACTACATTAGGCATAAAGGCTTTCTAAGTTTTAACTGATGGCTTTATTAGTGATAAAGAAATGAGCTTTATAGCTGTTAACAGCACTTTAATTCATGAGGAAGACATTTCAAATGGACTGTTTGACCATTCACATTCTGGAAAAAATGAGAAACCTGTGAACTTTCATTAAATACTACAGAATAGATCGGTTAAAATGTTACCCTTTATTTATGATTTCACAACATTTCTACCCGGGTGCCCATGGTTTTTTCACATTCCAAAAAAAAAGTCATCATGTTGCCTCACACCCATCTACTCTGACCTTATCTGGTCCAAATACGAGTAGTTTCTGCCAAGAAGCAATCAAGAAATGCCTACATGCACACTTCAACAGCAGACAGAGGACGACGCTGCATATGAAGAAGAAAATGGCTCTTAAAGTGCAGACTCAGAGATTACAGAACAATTCAGGTCACTGCCGGATATGGAGAGACTAAACAATTACCCCACCAACAAGCAGATGTCTCTGTGCTACAGCACACCAACATCATGCATCAACAGAGAGACTGCAGTGTGTGTAGCGTGGTCTTCTCTCCCAAGAGGACAGATTGCTGGACAGCCAATTTGCGAAGCCTCTCTTCTGGTGGTATGATCATTACTTTTGCAAGAAGGAGAGGCAGACTGCAGACGGGAGTGGAGACTGCTCTTGACTGAGTTTGACCTGCTGTGTTGACCTACAATAAAGCCTTTTTAAATATACTTTCAGGCTGTCAGCTTTCATTTTTACAGTTCAGTAACAAACAAAATTACAAATGGCATTTTTCCACACATACTTTATTCTTATTTCATCATTACAAAAATGTGATATGCAAGGTCTATACAGAAAATTACATTATACCAAAGTCTGTGATAAACAGAGTACTTGTATATGCACAAGTGATGTCAGTCTTATGCTGTTTTCCACTTCTGTATTATACGGTACAATTTTAGTATACTGTCCTGTCAGCTACATGGACTACACTTTACCATCTGGACGCTACTGTGATGTGACAGTTGGGCTCAGTTGATGATATATATGCTGTGTATATATGTATGCTGTTTATGCAACTGTGTTCAGGTCAGTGAATGAAACCTTAATTTTGTCTTTGGACAGCTTGCAAAGCCTGCAGGACACTTTTCTCATTTGGATTCAGCTAGAGCTGTAACTAGCAATTATTTTCAGAATTATTAACTGATTAGTCATACAGCTTATTAAATGTCAGAAAATAGTGAAAATGACGAGGAGCCAAAGTGACATGTTTTGCCTGTTTTGTTCAACTACCAGCTCAAAACCCAAAGATAATTAATTTAATTTGTATCATAGAAAACATAGAAAAACAGCAAATCCTCACATTTGAAAGTTGAAACCAACAAACTTTTGGACCTTTTGCTTGACAAACAAATTGTTTCAGCGCTAGATTCACCAATGGTCAAGGAAGTATTCACATTCTTCACATTTTACTTACTTTTACTTTTTCACTTAGGATTTCTTTATCAAAGAACAAATCTGCTAAGCCTGCCTGCATGGCTCTAATATAATTTTAACATGGGATATTTACCTTCTTGGTTTGGAAGCAGTGACATTTGTGCCCATAGTGTCAAATATATGTTATTCCTGGACTTTAAGCCCATGTTGTGTGGAGAGACGTTTCAGCAAACTGCTGGTGTTTTCTTCCTGACTTCCTGACTCATTTTCCAGACATTACAACTAGCACTGTTGTCATCTCTCTTAGTGAGATGAAGCCTCACTTTGGGCCGTTTCCTCCTCTCTGTCATGACTCCTTTTTGCTGCCAGTTTCCAGCAGAGTAGATGTGTGACTTTGATGTCACTGGTTTGCAATGTGCAACTGTCAGAAAAAACATGGCAGCCTTGATAAAAGGAACTGATAACCTTGGAGATATATGATTCTGATGGATCGGACAATTTGGAACTGGTTTCCAACTGTAACTGCTTGTCAGTTTCCATCACTATGTCACACAAGTGATTTCAATTAATTTGGATGATTAGACCATTTGTCAGGACAGCGGGTGTGGCTGAAAAAAAAAAAAATTACATCTTATATCTTTCCCTAAACACTTTTCATTGACCGCGATGGAAAACATCATGATATCAAGGAAAGATGTGAAGCAGACAAAGAGAATAACGTAATTGTGTGGATATTAAAGACATGGTTCTGCTGTGGTTGCTTTAAATGTTGCTATCGTAAGGAATTATGGGACAGCATTATCTCCTTTCCTTTCGTAAAGGAAGGTCCAGTGTGCCCTACGCTTAAGTGTCATGGTGTTGCCGTGTTTGTGTGCTGTGGGCGTGACGCACCTTCCCTGTCTCTCCTGGTTCCTGCTGGTTGTGCACACCTGTCATCCATCAAGCTCATCACGACCCCTGCTCGCAAGTTACGCATCGCCAGATTGTTTGTTCGGCCAATGTGGTCATAGATCGTTGGCCTTTCATCGTGTTGTTGCAGTGTTTCAGCAGTTCTCGTCTGGAGTTGTTGTTTCTTTTTGCTAATTGCTGTTTTCTTCGTGCTTCAGGATCACTTTCACCTGCCTGCTGCTTGCCCGTGCTACAACCTCCATCTACTCCCAGCCAGTCCACATCATATCTCTCCAGCCATTCCCCACCATCTTCTGGCCTCTGCCTCAGCCAGCTGCCTCCCCACTCTCTCCATCTCCATTCCCCGCTTTCCTTTTACAATAAATACCCTTTTATCCACATTATCCCTGAGTCTGCATCTGTGTTTGGGTCAGTTCAAGCAAAAAAAATAAAAATAAAAATAACAAAAGGAGATGAGAAAGGAAGCAATGAAGCAGCTTTCCTTTGAAAAAAAATGACCAGCTCTTATCATGGCTGCCACTTAGATAATTTTTCAGGTCATTTCACTCAGTTAGGAGCCTACCTAAGCAAAAAGACTATTCGACCGCAACCTGTCCTTGCATAAGCAGTGCTTGATTGATATCTCCCTCTTTCTCCTGTTAGTGTTGTTGCACCTGTTTGTGTGGCACAAATTACACCTTTATCCTTCTTAGTACATGAAAACCTGTGACCTCAAGTAATTACACCCACGTTCAGCCTGAGCAGAGCTCTGATAAGCCTGTAAACACCTGTGTCGGTGTGCAAGACCTTAAAGTAAAAGTAGCATTAGACCTTTTTCATGGAAGACATTTTGACATGTCACAGTAGGGAAAGCACTGGCGGAAATAATAAAACTGATGATGGCCCATTTCCATTTTGCTGCTGAATGGAGCTATTGTGCTTGCTGGCTCATTGTCACACTGTCATGGCATTCACAGCCGCTTTTAAAGTTACCAGCCGCAACAGCCTGGCTAGAATTGTTTTCACCTTTTGAGTGTGTGTGTGTCATCATGGCAAAATATGGTCTTACGACTGAGGCCATTTGCAGTACTTTTGCATGTGTGTATGTCTGCCTGATTGTGGACAGATTTTGTCAATGCCATAGTGTCAACAATGTTATGTGTGTGTGACCCATGAGTAGCCTACTGAGTAATCAATAATGTAGCAAAGACTACTGAGTACTCACGGGTCAGAACGTCAACATGCTGACAGACATCACGGCTGGTGTGATCCCATTGCTGGATGGTGTCTAGTTAGTAAAACTTGTGTTTTCCCCCATAGCAATCTAAAATGTTTGCTATATAGGAGGCCTTTATATTAATGTAACAATACAACATTACAGGTAAAAGTCTCATTACTCATCATGCAGGGAAATATGAATAATATTTTAGCAAATAGGATGTTTATTGGTCATTATTCCTGTTGAATTAATGTGTATATTCCACCACCAGGATTCAGCGATGTCAAACTGTCTAACTGTAACGGGTACTACCAGGATCCAACAGCAGCGCCACCTGAACCCGGAGGTTTGTGAGTCTCTTGGCTGTGGGCTGGCTAAGTGCTCTGTTCAGAGCGAACAATGGCTTTGTGAATTGATATACCAAACAGTATCAGATTCAGTAATGGCAAGACGAAGTCAGGTCCACAAAGCTGAGGTAGTTATCAGGGGGCAGGAGAACAGGCAAGGGCAAAAGCGGGCTAGGTTGATACTCGGGAAATTGGTCCGAGAAAAATTTGGGTGTGGGCTCAGTGTTGGTTCAGCATCCCGATGGCCTGGTGAATGAAGCTGTCTCTCAGTCTGATGGTTCTGGCCCGTAGGCTACTCATTCTCCTCCCGGAGGGCAGGAGGCTGAAGAGGCAGTGGGTGGGATGGGTGGAGACAGCAGGTAAGAAGTCGATGTGACATCTAACATATGTTCACCAATCTCCACAGTATGCTATGCTGTGGACTAAAGGTGGGGTACTGTTGGAATCCCCTGTGCACCAGTTCTTTAACTGCTTCTCAGGTGGCCATAAGTTGCATAAAGTTGAAACCATGCCTCATTCTGCGCGTGTGGCTTTGGTTTTAACGTCACTCAATTAATATGGAAGGAGTTTGACACCAAGCTTACCTGGCTAATATCTCATATGAACAAATAGTTTCCAGATGACAGAAGTTTACACCAGCATGGAAGAGAGATGCTAGCATAAACCCGGTCAGGCTACACCGGCTGACCTCCCTCCTGCCTTCCCACAGGCTGCTTCTGCTGCTTCACCGTGCTGCAACAGACGACCCACAGTTACTTTGGAGTTTATAAACCAAAAACGCTCTGTCACCCAGTCAGTTTATTCAATGCTCAGACCTCACGGCATTTTCGAGCGCATGGTACCATTATAAGGTAAATAATATTCCCACTGTCATCACGTTAGTCAGTTACAGCTCAAGCAGCGGTGGTAGACTTGCAGCGGCCTTCCCTGTAACTTATTCAAACATGCTGTGACTTCCAATGCCAGCATCGTCACATATGAACGTTCCTTTTTCCATACTTTTAACTGAACACAGGCGAGCCATGCTTCACACATGGAGGGCCAATTTTATGTGGCGAGCCTTGGGAGAAACCTTTCCGCTCAGGTACACCCTAGACTAGAAGGGCACTGGGATATTATCATGACATTGTTGTTCTCCTAACGTGCTGTTGAGACGTCAACGTTGTCGCTGTCTGTAGTGAAACATGAATGCAATGAGACAGCCAGCGGTGCGTTGTGTATGCGTAGTGTGTTTGTGCTCAATTTGCTTGTTTACTCAGGTTTGGTAACAGTGAGCATTTTAGAGGAGCTGTCTGGTAATTCCTCCTTGTTCAACAGCCTCTAAGCTTGTCTATAAATCTTTATGAAATGTTTATGCGTGACCCTTTGTGGAATTACATTCAGTTGCCAGTGAACGAGGTACACCCTGCTAAAACCATTGCAGTACAACAGCCATGAAAAAACACTATACTATATTGTACTATACTGAGAGGTATTTAGTCTACCCTTATTGATTTAAAGGGCTTGGGCAGAATAATAGAAGCATGTCAGACTAAAATACAATATGATTCAACAGTACCACAAACAAAAGCCTCTGAAATGAACACAAAAGTTGAATCAACTGTCTACCATTTGAACAAAACTGAAAATGACTTTCAGATTTATTTCTGGACCAATGTATGAGACAGCATTAGATTAAGTGAGGTGCACGCAATAAAATGGCAATGAGAGCAAACTCGAGGCTGCGTATTTGCTCTGTTTCAGGCAGTGTGAGAGGCTCCCCTCACTTTCAGTCTTGAAAATTAGTTTGGAACTTGGTCGAAGAATGCTCAATCCTTCGTTCTTCTACATGTTTTAGTGACTTTTAATGTACTTAAGTACTAAATGTCTGCACCAGCATTTGACTTGCATTTCAATATTTTATATGCATTTTAATATAGCAGCCTGCTTCTTTCATTGTTGGCCCCTTCGATCTCGCCTCTCATCTTCTTTGAACCAAAACCTATTATTATGTCAGCCTTCTGCAGAGTGCACTCGTCTTATGTCAGACAATCGATAACTGGCAATTGAGAACCAAGCATACCTAAGTAAAGTCTTTTTTTTTTTTTGCTGAGCGTTATCATCCCTTTGGCAACATAGCTTTCAGTGTCTCTGAAGTGCGACTTGCCACTTTGGTTCGCTCATGTCAGCACTTCGAAGTAAACAAACCAAGACCCTCACCTTGACAGTCAACAAATCACTTCCTGCACACTGAACAGGGGCTGTAGCGGCTGTCATGAACTGCATACATAATTGGAATCATGGCTACTGCACAGCTATTCATAACAGATTTTAACAACATTTTTGACAAGAATTTTCTGGATTTTTAATTTAAGCCTCACAAAGCAGACACATTTTTCTCACCAGAGGAGTAAAGCTGCACGAGTGAAATCAGAATTATTTTGCCTTTAGTGTAATTGGGTTATGGCACTATACTTTCATGTCTTAACTATATCTTCACAGCACATGCTGTTACATGGGTTCTCTGATGACCTAAAACTAATATTTAAGTTGCACTCTCCCTTTCCTGGTTAACTGTGTGAAACAAAGAAACAAAACCTTGTGTTGTATTCTGTGTTGTTCCTGTTATGTTAAGCAAAGCCGTGGACAACCGATGTAAAATAATAAGCAAAACAATGTGTTTTTCACCCTTGCTGTCATCAGTTAATCAGTTTGCGCTGGTGATAAGAGCAAAAACAGCTGTGGGCTTTGAAGAAAATTGCATTCTGCAGGATTCCTTGGCTGTGATAAAAATGCTATATTCACACAAACCACAAACTGATGATCCCTATCTTAAAACATTGCAATGACACAACAGCTCATGTTCAACTTTGCAGACAAGCTTTGCTGTAAACACACCTGTGCTGTGTATCTTTTCCCCTGATCTTACATTTGGGAAGAAAGAACAGTGTGTGTGTCTCTCTGTGTGGAACTAATTGGCATGATTTTTACATAAGGCCTTTACGAGGGCAGGGTTGCACTGGCACTAAAATTTAAGAGCCCTATTTTTGTGGCTGCCCAGTGAGCAATGCAAACAGTGCTCTGACCGTTTGGTATTTCCCTGATCTTGAAATTCACTTTGCCTGACTGTGTGGTATTTTGGTGCCCTGTGCAGCACACAGGGTGTACAGGTGGGAGATGAGGCCCAAACAAGTGGCAGGTTCATTCATTTGATTAAACACTCCCTAGCCAGTAGAAATGCTTAAATCTGCATCAATAATCATTTAATGTGGTTGAAAAAGACATCAGTCTGCACTGAATATGAATGATTCTTACAGTATCTGTTGTCCACAGCTGCTTTGTATGAGAAGCTAGTCTTGCAGGCCATTAAATCCCTGCAGCCATCTGAGGCAGCAGGACAGGTCTGTTGATAACTCTGTAGCCTTCGACTGAAGAAGCGCTGCGCCAGAGCACAGTGCCATTGCGCACTGTGGTCCACTGTTTACCTTTAATGACGTGCAGATGACAACAGGCTGCTGGAAAATAATCACACACACCTCTACGCACATTAGACAAGTCTGTTATGATTTGGTATTCTGCTTGTTTATCTCAGAGATGTCGCTTCCTGGAGATGAGCCTTTTATTTTCAACTTGAAAATAAATAAATAAATACGGTTCATGTCTTATTGTGACTGAAATAGCATTGATTTATAAAATGATATACAGTAAACAGCTTTACCCAGCCTTTTTATTTTTAATTTTCATTATCATTGATTGTACTAATTAACTGTTAAAAAACTGACACCATCTGCGGCGCTTTGTGTTCACATCACACCGCTCTGTGCCATCCACACAATATGATCTCCTGGAAAAGCAGACTCTTCATTTGTTGAGCTGTTGCTGTCATGCATCACTGTGCTCGGCACAGGTGTGAGACCAGCGGTGTGACTGGCTGAGCGCATATGCATTAATCACCACTCCCTCTGATCTACACAGAGTTGCCCATTAGTGTTGCTTATGCTACTTAAACTGTTTTGCAGAATGTACATGAACCATATCAACCATATCAGTGTCCTCACCGCCTGAGGTTGTGGTTGTCCGATTAAAATAGAGTCCTGAGTTGGTGACCTGCTTTAACTGGATGAAAATAACTGATAAACACTGAATTTCATAATTATGTTGAAGACGAAACTGTGATTAATTGGATCATTCATGCCTGGTTGGCACTTGATGTGCATAATAAGGTCAGTATCGGCCCTGATATGGTGCAGTGGATCAAATCAGTGCATTATTTTGCTTTTTCCTGTGTGTAAATTGTAATTTAACCCCACTAACGATTACTTTTACTCAGTGGTTTATATTATAACATGTTTCTAAAACATAACAAATATATGAGCCGAGGTCACAGCAAATATAAGATCCTAAAATTAACTGTTTGACAGTGTACTTTCTGATTTTTTCATGTCAAATGTAGTTTCACTAGAGCTTTATACATAATTGCCTGGATACCAGCCATTGAGGTGATAAAGTTTTAATAGTAAATGAGTGATGTGACGTGTGAGTCTTAGGATGTAGGAGTTACATTACAACACATAGTTTTATAATGGGTGACTGCTCTTTTCACCCAAATCATCCCCTGTTACCACCTTAGGATGACCCGTTGATTTATTATCTAATTTCCCATTGTGTTGTGAAATGTGCAGCCATTTTTATTTCTAAAGTCGAGTCAGGGTGACAGGTTGATCACTGGGCTGGGACCCATATGCCTTCTAATATGAGGTTACACAGTTGTTTTCTTCTAAAATTATACTTGGTGAGTGGTATTGCACCAACTGAAGACCAGAAAGTCCCTGAGCAATCCCTGTAACATATCAAATAGCTTCAGTGTCAGTGGATTTCGATTTATGTAAGCGCAGTTTGTGCTCAGTTTGCAGTGTAAGAATGAAATGACCACTGTGACTTTGGCTAGTCAACATGCCCTTGACTAAGGTATATAACCCAAACTGCTCCCATGAACCTTATTCTAAAGCAGGCAGTTTAGTGGTAGATGTGTGACTTTCACTGAATAAATAAGATTTAGAAATCTGTGCAGTGAAACATCATTATATACTCCTCAGTTGACCAGTAAGCAGCAAGTTGCAGCCTGAGAGGACCTTGTGAATGAGACCCCTGTGTCTGTCTTTAGCTCATACGCCAGTCACCATTAATGCTTGTTGCACCAGCATGGCTTTTCCCTCTGCCTGAGACTCACTTGTACTCAGTCTACCCTCAATTGCTGTCACTTGTGTCCTAAAGGCTGTCATCTCCACTTTGTGCTCCATTGCCACCATGTCTTCTCCACTGCTCCATTTTTCCCAGTTCAGTCAGGCTTGTGGCTGTTTGTCAGTAGAGGCTGATAGCCCAGTTATTTGGTTTAGCTGTCTGCCTCTCTGTTGCTCTGCCACTACATTCTGGTTCCAGTGAGACATTTCATTATCTATCAGTGCCTCAGCAAGACTGTATTACAGTTCCTCATGCTCATCGTTTTGCTCAATTTAATGAGTACAGTCATTCCATCTTGAGACATTTATACAACACATAGAAACATGCTTGCAAACGTTGCACAGTGAGATTTGCTTCCTTGTGAGTTGTTAATAATGGCAGCTCATTTCAGCTTCAGCCCCTTAATGTGATAAGTGATTTGATGTGATATCTGTCAAGAATGCAAGGCAGAATTATACCTGTAGAGGTCAGCATCGGCCTAATCTTTTTCTAATGGAATATGGATATTATGTGGACAGAGTTTTATCAGCCTTTCCTATAATAGCTAAAACAGTATTTCCACTTGGAAAATATAGCAAACAGCTCTCAAACCATAACCATTATTATGGTACATGGAGCTGTGTGAAATAGATGACAATTCTCTCTCTCTCTCTCTCTCTCTCTCTCTCTCTCTCTCTCTCTCTTTTTTTTTTTTTACTAATTACAAGGTATTGTTAATCTCAGTACTATATTGTTGAATCCACTTGCAATTTATGATATTATAAATAATCAGGGACAAAAAACAGCTATTTACTTATGAGTATTGCCATTCAAATGGCATACTTGATGGAGTGAGTAAGTACAGGTAATTTAGACAGCACACAGACAGGTAAATATTAAAAACAAGTTGAAATACACTCTTTTGTAGCTGCATGCCAAAAATAATTAATGTTTTTGTGTCAGTTCTTGTTAGTGTCCATGTCATGCCGATGCCATTTTTCAACATAGTGATTCAAGGGCTTGACAATTATTAGGCAGAACTCGTGAAAACTAAAATGCCCTCTGGCGATTGGCATTTCTCCGTGTAACATTCCTTATTAGTCATTAAGATGTGTGTCACTTAGATTTTTGAAATACTGGATTGTGTATATGTACAAGGCGCACCATTTTATTTAACTTACCTTTCCAAAAGCTTCCCATTCTCTTCTCTGTATTTGGAGCAGTTAGAGGAGTGCTTCATCTAACCAATTATAATTAGCTGAAATCTATCAATGTCAAAATATGCCAAAATGGATTAATATCTAAATTTATAAATGTTCAGTGCCTCAGGTAAAGCCTGTAACATATAAATTAATTACCACCCTTTGCAATTTAATTTGCAAATTAATTTGCACTAAAAAAGTGGCACATTTTCCCGGCCGATTGCCAAACTAATATATTTTTCAGTTGTAGGCCTAGATGAACATTACTTTGGCTAATCCACGCTGAGTAATCAGAACATCCCTTGTAGATACATACACAAATAGCCCGTTTGACACGTGTGTTTAATTGGAAAGGTCAGAGAGCAGGATTACTGCTCCTGCAGCACTGTTGGAGCAGTTGTGCTTCAATGTCATATTCAGAGGGACTCCATAGTGGTTCTGCCTAATGTAGATGTAAGATCAGTCTTTCTTTAGTTCCTCGTGTCGTAAACCTACTGCTTCTGTTACCTGAAATCAAAACAGCAACCTCTTAGTCATCAGTTGGCATGCCTAACTCTAGGCCAACCTGTGGCACTGGGAGAGCTTTCATTGCCAGTTGTCAGCAGGACTTTGGTTCTGAAGGTTTGTTGAATGAAAAAATAAACTCGTCTACCACTGTGTTATATAGTGCATATATGTTGTATGGTGTTCAAGTGAAAGGAAAGCTGACACAAGGGTTTTATTCTTGTAAATTAATCATATGACTCAGTACAAACAAATGCACAGGACTCTCACAAAATCTGCTGAGCTAGAATGTCCGTTTTCATGGAAGCATCGCTTCACATTGATGTACAGTATTTATACTGAGGAGGCACCTCGTTTAGCAACAGTGTCTCATTGTTGGAAACTGGAGCTTCAGTGGAGCAGTTGGCCATGCTCCAGAGAAAGTCAGTAGTTACAGGGTGAGGCAAAGGCATTAATCTTTTTCCATCCAGCTTTACAGTCCAGGAATTGAATTAAAACATATTGACAACGTTGTCAATATGTTTTAATTCAATTCCTGGACTGTCTACAGTCACTAATGTGTTAAATAGTTTCACCATTATCAAACACATTGTTGAACGTAGGGCTGATTTCCAACCAACTTTGCAAACTTTAGGTAGTTAAAAACAAAATAATTCTGGAGATATATTTTTTCACTATGAACAATGATAAATTCTCGTCAAAAAGATCTCAGATATAACCTGCAAAGGGTAAACTAACGTAGGCAGGACCAACCTTGGAGCAGGGGAAATAGCACAGTACTTGATTGGTTCAGAGCCAAAGTCTGATTGAACTAAATCCCGCAGCATGCTTGTCTGAGCTGGAGATACTGTTTGACTTAACAACACGACTGCTCTCAGGCATAGCAGGAGTCCTTCCTTCTCTAAATACCTTAAATACATTTATTTAACATGGCATAATGGCGAAAATGATTGTTCAAACAAGTCTATGTGTGCTCTGGAGAAGTATTTCCACCCTATTGATTGTAGTCGTGGATTGGTGCATACAGCCATGTTTCCTTCTGCCTCTCTCTCTTGCTGCTTGTCTCCTGTTTGGTGCCCCATACTACACAGTATTAAAATGCATGACAACTATGACTTGTCAAAAATGACCCACAGCCCCCCCGAGCTGCATACATGTATCTGCTGTGGATGTATTGCCACTGCTTTATTACTGCACTGAGCTGAAGCCATAGATGGACAGGTAGTCTACAATCATGCTCAGTGTTGAGTGGTGGTTTTGATAGTTGACTATTCCGTGAAACCCATAATATATATATATGGGTATTTGTATTTAAGAGGAAAATAAACACACAAATAAAATTACAAATTGGTGTGAGGCTGCTCCTAGGTACGATGTATTCATTGTCCTGGTTACCAGTGATAGGCTGACTGCTGAGGACACCCCTCCTCCCACCAATAGTTAACACACAACTGTAAATCCCCCTTATAGAGGAATTCAGACCTGGATTAATGCCAACACCATATGCTGCAAGCCGTGGTTTAGTGCCAAAAGAACCAGTTACTTGGAAGGAACTAGGAAGTTGAAGTAGATAGCTAAAGTTTACAGGTATATCATTGAAATGTCCTGTATGATTGTACTACCTCAAGCGGTAGTACAATCCTAAGAATGACTGAACCTAATGCAAAATGGCTATATATGAAAACGTTATTTTAACAGTTGTATCTGCTTATGGTTTTATATAACTTCCAGTTTAAGATAAATTCAAATGAACACATGGAAACATAATTGGTGGTGTCAATGAAGACACTGTAGCACTATGTCAGACAAAAAAGGTTGGGAAGCACTGGAGTAGCCAACACAGAAACCTGCAAGACTACCAAAGTATGTGTGAGAGACAGACTTAAGTGTTCAGACTTTAGATGAAAAGAAATAAATAGTCAAATAGGAAATAGGATCCCCAACATCACTGAAACTGCAAACAATTGTCGGAGAAGCTTTTCTTTGTGGACAGGTGACAGCACTGAAAAGCAAAATTTGGAAGTGCAACTAGTTTAGAAAAGATCATTCAACATGTAGGGCTTGTATGGAGGCAGTCAGCTGAGGGATGTAGTTCAGGTCGGAGGGCTAGCTGAGTAGGCGGACAGGTATTGGGAAGAGGCTGCAGAAGCAGCCTGACAGAGCCAGTGGAGATGGACTAATTCAACCTCCCACAAATCCTCCAACAGTTGATTGCCTGGGTGGGCAGTGTCGAGGCAATCCTCCCTGCCCTCCTCTTTGCTCTGGCATTAGGCGACTGCTCAGTGGAGAGCAACTGGCAAGCAATGACCCTCTCAGCTGGATGACAAACCGCAGTTTTTTCCCTGGAGCAAGAAGAAATGGAGCTGTGGCAGACTCCAGAGGGTATCAGGACAGTCTTGATTGTCGATCTTTATCCCCAGACAGGATATGTTCTGATATGTTTATCCTCTTTATTTGTTACAGAGAAAAACATTTGTGCCACTCTTTTTTTCCCCCTAAGAAAGCTGTAGCTTGTATTTGAGAAACCTGGAAATGATGGTCAGTAATAAATATATTAGGTTTTTCACAGAAGATTTCAAGGATAATATGGCGACATGGGTACAAAAGTCAGGCATTGTTGCTGCTGTTTGACATGCTGACTGTGAATGTGTTTTCAGCACACAATGATGACCATTAGTGGCGCTAATGCTAATTAATATTCAAAATGTAAGCTTGTTCCTGCTTATGGTCTACAAACCTATTCAGATGGGGTTTTATGCAAGGCTGGATGTTTTAAATAATATCTGTGCTGCTTAGTGATCTTAATCTAGCATTAAATGCCAGAATATACAGCTTAATATCAGTGCAACTAGAAAATTCATCTTTTTCATATTAAGGATTTGGGCTTATCATAGTTACAGAAAATACAATATGGCTTTTACGGTGCATGAGACAATTCAGAGGCACGTTATGTGTGATACAAACACTTACACTGAGACATTTGCTGCTACATTTTTTATTCAGGTATGTGAACTGTGTTACTAGCTATACATTTTAGTGAAATACTACTTTGTATGGCATGACACCATAGGTGTTTGCAAACGTGCAGCAACTATTAAATGTCTGAAGTTTGCACTAAAAAAACCCACGTTAAACCTTTGTCAGTATAATTGCAAAAAGCAAGCTGCGGTTTGACAGAAGCTCAAAATCCAGGGTCTTCGATTTTTCTCGAACTGACGCGTAGAGGATTATCTACAGGCTCTTGATGAGATTATAATTCAACTTCTTCGTAACAGTCCTCATTCCAAATTGCTCACTCTTATTTCGTTTCGTTTTTAGCATTTACCGACTTAACACTAAATATCAGAGACAGATGAGTACAACTCATGAATTTCATACTGTACATCAAGCGCACATCTGAGTGTCACACTTCAACAGACTGAAGCAATCTCTTTTTTTTCTTGCACACACACACACACACACACACACACACACACACACACACACACACACACACACACACACACACACACACACACACACACACACACACACACACACGCACGTTCACACAGTCCGGTGTAGGAGCAACCTGTATCAACAAGCAAAAAACAAATGGTAGTTATCAAGATGAAGCATGATGATAATAGGTTCACCTTCTCTCTTGACCTAATGGGGGGAATCAAAAGCAGGGGCTGAAACAGACTGCTGAATCGATATAAAGCACTTGATTGGACACTACTACAGGGACAACAGTGTTAAAGCTGGTAAGGTGGTTAGCTCACTTTTATTTTCTGCCTTTCTGTTGTCTCCCTTTCCCACAAGGAGTGATCTCTGATCTAAAAGGAAATGCATCTACGCATAGTCAACACTGACTGGTTATGACTGAGAACATACATGTTCTGAGGCTTGTTGTGTGGTTCTGTGGTAGTAATCTTACAATATAACATGCATCATACAGTAATGAACAACATGTGCAAACTCTAAATTAGTGTGCATGTTGCTGTCAGGTGTGATACAGCTAATACATTACCATCCCTCAGCTCTGTAAATGGAACATGGCCCCCAGCCACGAACATGTTATCAAGTACAAGTGTCCATCTGCCGAATGCTGAGCATTTGACAGTTCATCAATAGTGATGCTATTAATAACTTTGTTCCAACACAACAGCCCTGGGAGTAGGTTAGATAAGGAAGTATTCTCTCCTCAACAAGTCAATCTGTAGGGGAGCATAAAAAACCAGTTGCAATTAAGACAGACAAGGTACTCAGTCAGCTGCCATCTCAACAGTCATTCCACGGTTATCACATGAAACAAAGGGCACTTAATGAGGTTGTACTCAAGTATAGACGGTCATTAAGATTAGCCAATATGTGATACTCTTCTCTGTACAAGACACTTTCAAAGGTGAGGTTTTCATTTCGTTTTCAGTCAGTTTTATTTTTTACATTTTCTTGAGATATTTGTCTCAGTCAGTTCATATGAAACTGGACTCTGTCAAATGTTGTAGTGGATTAGAGAGTGGCAATTTTTCCACACTTTTTTGATCAGTTTATGAAGTATAATCATGACTCCGCACAGGTTGGGACACTGTATAAAATACAATACTGACACAAGAACTAATTTTCTTGATGATGATTACAATTTACACAATTTATATCACAGTATTTTAGTTTTTTACACTGATTGTATTTTATCACAGTATTACAAAAATATAAGGGATATTCCACTCATAACTAATAATGTCAGGCAACACATCTTAGGAAAGACAAAAAAAATGGATGTTAACTGGCATCAAATAGGAATGAAAATTCAGTATAGGCCTACATGTGTTTTGGAAGTTATTGAGTGTAATGTGATTATTTCTCAGAGTAGGGCAAATGGGTAGGATTAGGCATCTCAACAGCATTTATTTGGCAGAAAACCCAAGTATATTATATAAGTACAATAGTCAGTGTACTTCGAGGCATGTCTATCAAGAACATTAGTGAACTAAGCTACCAGTTACTCAACATTGAATGAAACTGTGTTTGTAGGTGTGCATGTTTGCACACCTGTGCTTGCACGACTATGCTCAATTTAGACTTGGACACAAATTCAGGACAAACTGTCAACTCAAAATTAAGTAACTCAACTAAATAAATAACTAAAATTGAATTCATCAGGGTAACCAGCAAAATACAAAGTAAAGCAGTATAAAAATGGCAAAACTTAGATGTTTAAAAATTGAAGTCGGTATCAATCCTTTCTTGGGCTTCAGAATTATAACTAGGAAGATACTGGTTACAGGTTGTAACTCCAGCTCTATGAATATGTGTATAGCCCAAACAGATGTACTGTAAGAGGGCAAATTGCTATGATTGAAAAACTTGAACAAATTAAGTGAACAGCAATGTATTATCAGCTACTAACAAATAGATTTCTATACAAAAGGTCGTCAACAACAACAACAACAACATAACTCCCTTATATGATTTTTAAGGGGAATATCTTAAATAGAAATACAATAACTGCATAGAGAAATAAACATCTGCATCAAAACATCAAAAATACCCTTTCAATTAAGTTAACTTAAAGTAGACAATGGAGTCTGGATCGGTGACATCAGTTGGATATCTGATGAGTGAATTACATCAGTATTGGCACCCGATACCAATTTTGATTTGGATTGGTCCCAACTCTATCCACAAGTCTCTATGCCGGTCTTTTGTTGTCCCTGTCCTAACTTGTTTGAACCATATTGCTGGTAACAAGTTCAGAATAAGCACATATTTCCAAATATATTATCTTTGCACTGTTTTAAACTGAATATATATAAAAAAAAAAAAATCACACCCTTTTATTTATCTTTTACCCAGAGCCCCAACTTTTTTGAAAGCAAAGCTGTACATACTGTATGTACTGTAGCTACAATTAAGTCTTGTAACTGTTAGACAGGCACGTATCCCTGGCAGGCACAGAGCTTGCATCTTTGTATTGCCAGTCTAAAAGACCACCAGCTTAATGAGTCACAGAGTTTTTAATTTGATGTCCTCAAACAACAAGCTGCACTCACTCTGAATTTTTGGCAAGTGGAAGCTGTCCTTTTAACAGTTAATGTACAGTATGCATGATGTGACACTAGGTGCTCTCCAATAAAATCAATTAGCATTTTAATGGATGCAGGTCAGTTTGTCCAATAATGTTATTTCAGTCTCATAGTAATTCAAGCCTAATTAAGCCACATAATTTAACTTGCTCCCCTACACCAGACTCATTGAACCAGATGTAAAACACACACTATCACACTAGCAAGCATCAGTCATGAATTGGTGCTGGACAGAAAACAAAACAAAACAAAACAAAAAAGAAAGAAAGAAAATAAATGCATTCTGTGTTAAAATCAGCATCAGTAAATGTGCTGACATACCAATTCAACACAAAGTTTCAAGCTGCCTGCACAACAATGAATTGTTCATTGAATTATTTAGTGGTTAGAAAAGACGGCCTGTTTTGGACCCAGTTCATTACACTCGTTCACTTGTTTGTGAGATGGCTGGCATGGAAATGCAGCAGCTAAATTGCCGTCATTTTTAATGGGTATATGAATTCATTTCATTTTCCGGTGAACTTAAGGTTAGGTGCTCTGTTAAAGAGCATATTACCAGTAGGACAGAAATAAAAAATGAGGTGAATAGTTAAAAACTGTGCACATTTAGACTGTGTGGGATTGGGCCATGGAAATATGAAGTCACATGCCCATTCCTTTAACAGCTTTAGCTATTAGGTAACATGTGAAGTGCTATATTACTCATCCTTTTCAAAACTAACACTTTTCATTAATCAAACTGAGGGGACATCCCATGGGGAAAATATACTGCACACATGCTTTTCTCTGTTGTCATCAAAGAGTCGGACCTGACGTGTTCATCCTGGTTTATCAGGTTGTGTGGCCTTTGTCAGTTTTTATAGTTTCAAATTTACTGGGGCACCTGATGGAAAAAATACATAGAGGATCCCTGCTACCTATGTGCTGATGACATGTCAGAGTAATACAAGCTACGTTCATCCCTACTGTTTAAATAGTGCCTCTCCATGCCAACTTATCTGATGACATCACAGAGTAATGCAGTCCTCTCCCTTGTTTTGCCTGGGTGTAAGAATTGAATTCTCATGTGATGCAATTCATAGCAATGAGTTTTATACTATTGAAAAATAAAATAATTACAAGAATCCAAAAATTATGTCAGCTGTACACTACTTTGTAGTAGCAGTGAAACTAGATTTATATTCACTTTTAAAGCAAGTAAGAGCCATTTGGCATTTTGTCTTTATCATTTCACGCATTCAGTGGGGATTTCATGAACTGCACAGTACATTATGGGTAAGGCAGGTACATTTTCCATCTACACAACTCAAATGCAATCTTTGTGTTTTGGATCATTTCTAATATCACACTTGAGTAACCTCTAAACTTTTATTATTGTTATAAATTATTATATATATATATATTTATGTACCAACAGTCTTTCTGAAAAGTTATTGTCTTCACCAAGTGCTCTGTTTTGTTTTGCTAGTTTTAATACAAATCGAGATCATTTTCCTGGTTTTGTGGACAAGGCGAGACAGATCACTGCCACTTGACAGTCCTTAGGCTAAATCAAAATAGATTGAGGTTTTCATTTAACCCATCTTGCCTAGTTATATTTTTGAGTATCCACCCACTGCTTTAACTTCCCTAGGCATTAAATCCATCATTCTTTGCATTTTTGTTACAGTGTGTGTAGTGATATATGCCTTGATACAATAATGGGTGACATTTGTTGCCAAGTCCTGGGGTGTCATAGAAAATATAACCCATCGCCCTCCGGACACTGCAAAAATACAGACAATTCACTTACTGAATTTTTAACTTCTGTCTTAATTTCACCCAATACATGTATGTGATTCAAACATATAACCATACACTATCTGGGTCACACAGTGAATATGTTAAAGTAGAAATTGAAGATAATTATTGTGTACTAGAGTGGGGTTGTTCAATCTTAAATTTGGCTTTGGGCACAAAGTGAACCAGCTACCACAAGTGTACCTGACTTCCATGGTGAATTTGCTCCAAAGAGCGCATTTACTGTGATAGAAGGGTGATTTATGCTTTCCTTGGGAGCCCTCATGAAATGGACTTCAATGTGATCTATATTCAGGTGACTTTTCTTCACTGCGCTTTAGCATTCAGAAACAGTCCAATATAGAATTTAAAATGTCAGGGAAATGTGAAGGATGCTTGATGTTGAGATTTGTTACTCAGAGAGACAAAGTTGGAACCATTATGCAAGGACAATATTGTTGACAATCAGTAATTACATAGACTATGAAACTCTAAGGGAATGTTTGCCAGTGAGGCAATTTGGCCATGTGGAACAGGATATTAATGGTTTAATTAACAGCTTTTTATATTTACAGCTTGACAGGACTTTCAGCAACCATTTTCCCACAGAGTCTTTTGCAGATGTTTAATGTTTTTTCTAGCCAGACAAAATATGCATGATGACAAGTGGTGCATATGTGTGTTCCAGCCTCTTATAGTGGCTTTATCATAATTGTGCCTTTCTACCTTATGATATAAATGTATGTAAGCTGACAACCATAACAACAATATATGAATGCATTTCCCACAAGAGCGAACACAATCACAGATTTATCCATAATTAAAGTATACCGTGTAAAAGAGGTTGTCATAGGACACCAATGGCAAGGATGATCAGAGAATGAACAAACCAAATGAGCCATGTTCATTGTAGAGGAACAGTGTGGTCCAACAACACTGAAGTTCCATTACGTTTTATTGTGATAATAGGCTTTGATTTGAGGATATGATATTCTTCTTTGGTATATTTAATGCACAGTGCAGGCTATAAAACTTACTGCAGTAGTTAGCTGATATTGTCTTCCTGTCAATATGTGTACTGTGATGTTCAATAATACCTATACTTTTAATAAATAAAGGTCTCTGGAATTAATCATCGTGGTATTAGTTATTGGAAAATGGCCAAGTAAGTGATGAAAGGAAAGTCATTCATTGTACTTGAAAGCAGGATGGATGCAGTGATTGGATTGATTAATTTACTTCTTAAACTGTCAAAGCAGATGACTCAGTGATGGGAAGAACCATTTCAAATATTCAAAGCGGCGAATGTTCTTGTGAAACACCTATTAATCACAGAGATTTTGGCCGAGCAGATGAATTGTGGTGTCGGTTTTCTATGCACGTTGCCACAGAATCATTAGCTACAACAGTCGCTCAAGCCAGAACAGACATGGAGGCTAATCAGCAGCTGTAATGGACACACTTCATAATTGTCAGTCTTTTGCGGTATGGTAAGAGACCTAAGCTGTGGAGGCTGAGAGCATACTATGAAATGTATGAAATACAGGCAGCTTTGATCGCATGAGCTGAGAAAGTGATGTGCCTATATACTCATTATTTTATCTCAAGACTCGTGTCTAAAGAGTACAAAGGATTTTCAACATTTAATACCACAGTATTTTCAAAGTACAAATGTCGTCCTATTCTTATACTTACTGAAGCGAAGTGAGTTCCCTATAATTAAGGCAACTTTATAGGCACTGTTCCCAGGCGAGTGTATGTACGAGTACCTGTGTTAGATGTTTCATCTTTATTAGCCAGAGCATGGTAAGCCTAGCTCTTCATGCACTAATCCCCAGCTAAAGAAACAGCTTTCAAGGAATTAACATCAAAAGTAAAGCTTTGCGTGCCGGCGGGGGAGCTTTCAACAGAGCCTGCCTCAACTATCTCCTAAGTATTTTCAGAGCCTCGGGGATGAAGTGGAAGTTAAGTTTAACTTGCTCTGTGTTCTTCTCCAAGTCTTTGACCTTGTTCTCAGGTCTCTTAATAATCCCTGATATGTTTGAATCCGTACAGCATTTGGGGCGTTTCCAAGGGGCACTGCCAGAGGGTTAGGATTTTTCACTGGGGCCCATTGCCCATTCTTCCCTCTAACCATAATTCCTGTGATCAGCAGGTTGGGGTACATGCAATTGAGGTTTTGCATCAAGGCATGAATTACCTACAGTATCATGTAGTGTGCATTGCAAATTTGTGAATTTGCATATACAGTATGTTCATGTAGTTTGTGTTCATCATAAGCAGCTCAGTATGTCATTTCAAGTCAAAGTTGCCACACTGAAGTCATTTCAGTGTTCATTGAAAAACATGCATTTAACCAAATAAGTTTTTTTTGAGTGCAGTGCATTAGGATTTAGTGTCTTTTGCAACAGTTGTACAGAGAAATATTTATTTAAGTAATTTTGTGGCCCATATTCCATATATTTCAATAACATTCTGTTGCCAGCCTGCTTCATTCAAGCAACAGCTCTCATATGTCTCTTGTTAATTGTTCCATCCTTTCAGATTTGCAAATGAATTGAGCCAACAAATGTACAGAGTTTATGTAAAATGTTTAATCTCTATATATAAAGACTGAAAAGCAACACACCACTGCCTCCAAAAGCCCCTTTCAAGAGATAGTTCTTTGGCCAGTGATGATTGCTCTTGCTTATGTTCCCATAAGTCATTTAGTCTTTTATAGACTGTGACAGCATGGATTGAGCCATGGGACAGTGACGACTGATTCATTGTGTCTTTCTAAAGTACAGTTGGAGAAAACGACATTGGCAGCTTTGCTTTGTAACAAAACCTAACTGTATATCTTTTATCTTGTGAGGTCCACAATGAATTCTCCATGGTCCAATAAATTGCTTGTCTACCTGATGTTAACATGCCATCAGGCAATCTTCTTTCTCATCTATAAATCTATTTATATGGCTTTCTTGAAAGAGGGGCTATGAGATTTATTTTGTCACATGTCACACAAGCTGTGGGATTCTGAAACAAGCTGAACTGCAGGTCACATCGCAGTGTCTCCATTATACACTTATGACAAGGTGAGGTAGTTTTGACTAGGACATTACATTATGAACATCTTTGACAATATGTGAAAGTCCCAAGCTATGAGATTTGCCAGAACAAAAAACATTTGCACAGGGGAAATGTGTTGTGTATTTTTTACAGCCACAGTACAATTAGTGCCTTACCTCCCACAAATTATGTAATATGTTCCTATAATAATATTTTGTGATGGGAAATGAAAAGCCATCCAGTTTATGTATCCATTCCCACAGTTTTTATCTGCAAATATGTTTTAATGAGTTTCTTAAAAGAAGTCACCAAAATGGTCACATATTCAAATGTACAAAGTGAAATAAGAAATACAAAGAGGCTAACTAATTCCGCAACAGGCAGGGAACAGGCTTGAGACAGGGGACATGGCAGGTGGGATAGGCACACATAGTCCAAGGAAGACAAAGGTGGACAAAGGGAAGGTTGTTATCTTAACCCAGATAAGATAGTGTTTGGACCAGGAGGAAGGGTTGCAGGAGGATATGGCAGCCTGGGGCTTTCTCCATCTGCGGATTCATGCGCTCTGTCTGACCATTGGATTGGCAAAAACACAGTCCAGAAACTAGAGGTGAATTGGGGCCCTGGTCAGAGACAATGTCTCTGGGGAGCTTATACTCACAGACGACATGAGTGCACAACTTCAGAAGTGTCTCTAGTAGAGGGCAACTCAGGACATAGAATAAAGTAAGCAGACTTACAGAAATAATGGTCAACAGTGAGAATGACAGTATGGCCATTCAAGGGGGGTAGGCAGGTGACAAAGTACAAGGTGGGACATGAAGGGGTTGCAGTAGGCCTTTAGGAGGCTGTAGGAGGCTCTTGTGTTTGGAAAATCTGGCAGGTGACAATAAACTATTTAGAGTCCTGCTTCAAGGATGCCCACCAAAAGCTTGATGTTGCTTGGGCAAGGGTGCGAGCCACACCAGGGTGACAGGCCAACTAGGAGGGCGGACTCACTAGCACAGTTAGAGGGACAGGCACTGGCAGCAGGATGCTCAGGGTGTGACTGCTTTACCAGGTCCTCAGGGGCCCAGGTGACCATGCTGATGATATGGGCTGAAGGCAGGATTTTTTCAGGTGCACTGGAATATTGGCTAATCAAGGCCAGTTGCATTTGGCCCTAAAAATAGAAATAGATATATAAAAAATAGACATGTTTAAACTGGAAAAATAATGTACGAGCGCTGTCTGAGTAAAGATTACAACATACTGTAACCACCCCCCTTGAAGATTAGAGTGGCATGTAGTGAGTGTGTGGTTAAGGAAGGAAGACAGAGCAGAAAAGTGACGGTAAATGCAAGTGAAGCAGAGCACTAAGTTGTCAATGTGGCAATAAATGTACAGTATAGGTTATACTTTGGAAGTTAATAAATGCTGCAGCTTCTCAAGACCAAGAAATGTCCGGTCTGTTGTTTCCCCACCGCTGGAAAAGTGAAGGGTTTAGCCCTGAAGTAAGAACTGATTTCACCCCTGGAGGAAAACAAACATCTCCCCTGTGCATTCAACTATGATCTGGAAGCTGAGCAGCAAATGTAGACATAGTTAAAAATAAAGCCCATTCATTTTTTTTTTTGTGAAAAAGAGACTGATTTGAATGAAAGCTTATCTTCCTCAAACACCCCCTTCATGCCTCTTTTCACTGATTATTTGATTGGATCTCTCCTTCCTTTCTCTTGTTTTCAGGATCAATAATCAGTTAATCTGTGCTTTTTTCACTGAGGCTGTGGGGAGGGTCTCCGATTGGTGGAGGTGACAGGAGGATAGATGTTTCTCACTACTGTGTCACAGTGACAGATCCCAAGATACAATAACATAGCTGCATGATCATAATTACAAATTTTCTAACTTATAAAATTACATGTTACCACATTTTACTGTCAACACCGCCACAGTTAGAAAGTAGCTGCAGAGGTGACGAGTTTCTTTAACTGTCCAAATGTTCTCAGCTGCTGGGGACCAAACAAAAGGGGAGTTCTGAGAGGTCAGTGCAGTGTGACAGCCTCGACGCAGCTGCAGTGTCTGTAAAAGGTGGTGAACCCCAGGAACTGCTGCAGCTTGTTTCTAGATGATGGAGTTGGCCAATCCAGGACAGCCTTGACCTTAGCAGGGTCCACATGGATGTTGCCAGTGTTAATGATGAACCCCAGGAACACCTCCGTGATGTAAAAGTCACACTTCTCTGCCTTCACAAAAAAACTGGTTCTTCAGGAGCTTCTGGAGAGCACACTTAACATGCGGTACGTGTTCCAGCTTAGACTTTGAATATATGAGAATGTCATCTAGATACACAAAAGCACAGGCGCCACTGTCTTCCAGTCACTGCTGAATGATGTCCTTCGAGACAAAATGGCATCATCAGGTAACCGTAGTGGCCACTAGGGATGTTGAACACAAAGTGGTATGCATTCATAAGTTTCAACCTTGTGAAGACAGGGGCCATCTGCAGCTAGACAGCAGGAGATATTAGCAAGGGGTACTTATCTTAACCATGATGTCATTGAGTCCTCAGTAGTAGGTTTGAAGGGATTTATCCTCTGCAAGAAGAAACTGGCACCAGTGGGACACTGCACCTCAGGAGCATCCAGGGAGAAATGGTGGCTCTTGGGAGGAGCAGAATCAGAGAGGAGGATGACACTGCAGTCATAGCGCCGGTGAGGAGTCACAAGGTGGCCTGGGCTTTGTTGAACACCTCCTTCAGATCCAGATATTTGGTGAGAACCCCTGAGAGGTCAGGAAACTCAGAAAGGAGTGAGTCATGGGAGCAGGAAATAGAGCAGACCTGAGACGCACAGCATAATAGTGATGACTCCATTGCAAAATGGCTCATGTATCCCAGTCAATAAAAGAGTCATGTTGGCTTAGCCAGGCGCCAAAGACGGCTGGCTTCATCCTGGCTTGTGTTGTAATGCTTGTGGAACAGAACAGACTCGAACGCAAGTGAACAACACACAGATGGTCAAGGGTAGAATAAAAGACCTTGTTTGCTTTGTTCCAGGGACAGGCATGGAGATCGGCTGAAAAGGCAAATACAACCAGACAGGGCAGAGGTGGGAAACAGACAGACATGAATTAACTGGGCTGGAATACTTGGGCAAATGCAAACAAGGCAATATAACAGAGTACTCCTGGAAATGCACAATTATATGTTCTACTGGACTGATTACGGTAAACATGATGCAGATGAGTGAGTGGGGCAAGTCAGTGGTGGAAATAGCAGGAAAGTCATTACTGCAGGACAGGAGGGAGTGGCTGCATCCGGAATGAAATGAGCTAATATGGCAGAGAAACAGAGGAACAGACTGAATAATTTGGACCTGGATGGAGTTGTGACAGGAGGAGATGTTTGAGTTTGCTGCTCCTGAGACTTGACTTGTCTTTAGGTCATTTTGGCTCTTTGTGACCCCTGTAATTTTTGATTTTTTGTGCTATTGGATGGATAGGACTTTTGAGACAGAAACTGTGTAGTCATATTTTATGCATGTGTTTATTGTACTCTGAATGGTCATGTCATCAAAATTGCAGAATTAGCTGCAAATGGGTTTGGGGGAAACAAGAATGTGACTGTGGTGGAATGGAGATAACACCTTTCTTTTATTGTTGGAGCCCATGAAAGCAGCAGGCAAGCAACTTAGGGAGGTGAAGGTGGGGTTACTGAGAGTGATGTCCAAAATTTCCTTATCGTCGGTCTGATGCTGGACAGGTACTACAGGGACTTGTTTTTATTTGAAGATTTTTACTGTTACCCCTTCATTTAAAATGATAGATCTTCTCTGAGATCTCTTCTCTGTATATCTTAAATCCTTGAAACTCACGGCCAAAAAGAATGTTAAAAGTAAACACTGAGGTGAAGACAGTGTTGACTGACAAACATTTTAAGATCCAAGAAATGAAAACTGTATTCTAAGCGGAGTTCATATTTAGGGTGACTTTGTTGACGTTTTTTTTTTTTTTTTTTTTTTTTTAATGATGCATACACAGATGAATTAATTGCACTGCCCATGCCACTTAAGCATACATGGTTTAGTGCTACCTTCCGTTCGTCCCAGGCTGTGGAACTGTGATGGGGGCAACATCGAAACATTTTTTTTTTTTTTTCCCCAGAGCCTGCTGTTTTTGCGCCTGACCTTTCTTTATGTGCAGTACTTTGAGCAGAACCTTAATATCCGCAAGTAAAAGGCATCTTTTCAGTGTAATATGAAATCTATGTATTTGACTGCAGGTTCAATAATCATCCCAGTGCAACTAATTGGGACACTAATAATAGGTCTGCCTGATTGTTTAGGTCTTACAAAGCAGATAAAAAAATAGCCATTGTCGGACTCTGTGGCAACAAAAAAATCACATTCCTGTGAACCATTTTTTAAGCAGAGCAGAGGCAGATATGCTTTTGAGTTCAGTTTTGAGAAGTTATAGTGTATTACAGGGCATAGACCTGCCTGTCATTGATTTGGTCTGTTGGTTTCATCAATATATTTTCTACTCTAGATAACAGCAGCACCACCGTTGTCAGATGTCTTCATTGTAAGATCGTCATTATTTTGTAACCACTGTTTGGCTTCCCTTTCCCCTGGGGATGCATTCGTGGCAGCCTTATCCCTTCCTTTCTGGAACAGTTTGTCAATATCATACAGTATACAATGTATTATTTTCTAAGGGAAAGTATTAAGTCAGACATGGCTGTTCATTGGAAGGTAACCGGATTTAGGGCTAAACACACTACACTGCTGTGTTTTCTCAGGTGACAGTCTGGCCACTGTGTTAAGAGGGCTGCTATGTTACCACACTTTCAAATGTGAACATATATAGGTCAGCTTTAGTTCAGATAATTTTATGGTGAATGGGTGCAACAAAGTTCTTATATAATAAAGACACACAGTCATAGACCAGAGGTGTACCTGTACAGTCTCAGTCTTCCTTGTCTTTTCTAATGTTTACATGTGATTTTCCTGTGTTCATTACATTGGGAGAAGCCACTCTGGAAGCAGATGTTAAGTGTAACCTCACATTAACTGTTCATCGTGCTTCTGGGAATGCTAAACAAGACAGAGCGTGCACATGCATAGAGCATGCATTTTGTCAGAAAAACTTTAACACTGACAACACATAAGGTATACATACCTGGGGTTTTCAGTTTTGAGGACGAGTTAATATGCATCCAATCACCCACACACTTGTTGCAGTATACTGTCTGAATGTCCCATTATTTCCTGTAGTACTAAATTGTGCCATTAAATGTAAATGCTAGTGCAGGTGAATGTAATAGATTGCAATAATGTGACAGAATAATTGACCCCAAAAATATACATTCAGGCACTATTTACTGTGCATTGAATTTATGCAGCTAAAGATGAGTGGCGTAAATATACAGTAACTGTCACGTATTTCCATTCTTTTACTTTCACCTTTGCCATTGTTTTATTATTGCTTTGCTCAGTTTTTCCATTTTCATTCACAAATGAGTGTCATGCAGCTAATGCCACAGTCTGTTAAAACTGCAGTTACTGATGCTAAGAACAACAGTCAGCCAAGAGAACTGCAGATTTCAAGACCCCCCTATGTGAATAAAGCAATAATACTGGAGAGTTCCTTGGCAGTGTTGCACTTTAAAGATGCGCAGCCACTGATGTAAGATTGTCTGTAAAAATGGTTGGAGCATTTAACTCTTGATCCCTCCCAATCTTGGTACTTTCTTTGAAACTACCACAAACAAACTGCTGTGTTCATTGGCTTGTGCAAGCTGTCCATTTGTTCATAAGTTCGGGTAAAACATTGCATGCTTTTGTTACACTTTGCTAAGAGGCACCGACAAATACCTTGGATTTATTACTTAAACTAAAGAGCCTTGGGGCCATTATCTTTAAGTCCTCATCAGAAAGGACCAGTAACATATTCACTAACTGTTCAAATTTGATAAGGCTGTTATGGAGATGATTGTGTAGCACTCTTGGGTGTTCTGATGATAAGGTCACATACTAATGTATGATACTATATTTTACAACATGCAGGTTACTGTAACTGTGCCTTACAAAGGGATATGCAAATGCGGATAAATGGAATAATATTCTAAAGCAACATGATGATGAGTTCTGGCTCAGAAAATGTGAAAATACCAATTCAGATTGATTCATTTTAGAAGTAAT
Source organism: Chaetodon trifascialis (assembly GCF_039877785.1). Lineage (NCBI taxonomy): Eukaryota > Metazoa > Chordata > Actinopteri > Chaetodontiformes > Chaetodontidae > Chaetodon > Chaetodon trifascialis. Next base: position 17,697,666 of record NC_092071.1, on the reverse strand, counting down.
GACTTTCCAGTCATGATAAAAAGCTTGCTATGAACTGTGGGTCACCTCTACATACCTTGTGTTGCCATAAAATAGCACATTTTTAGTTTAACTTTGGGTTCTGCCCAAAACCCTTTATGTTGGGAAATGTGCCTTTGCAAAACTATTCATAAATCATCACCTTGGAAATTTCATTCTTATAATAGTGAATTAAATTTCATTATTATTGACGTGTTTTTAGAACATGTACAAGTATCAGAATTGAGTGGTACTGATTCAGAAGAGTGACCTCAACCACATAAAGTAAAACAGACATAGTAATTCCTTACTCTAGCTTGTCATAAATGTATAAAAAAAAGTCTGTAGACTGTATTTACTGAGCAGCAATACAATATAAAACAGAAACCTATTGACATTCCATGTATTGCCTTAGTGCCTGTAAAGTATTGGAGATTATGCAAAGCACAATATTACAGCATTTTGCAGCACAGTAAGACAACTTAGTTTACCTGAAGGACCTTGTACCTCAACATCCATACAGTAATACTGTAGTAACTAGGATATCAAGAAATGTATTTCTAAATGAATAAATAGATTAATTAGTTCTTAAATGAAATGATTATAATGAAATAAAAGCAACTCCTAACTGTTTGCGCCTACCCTGTACTTTGTTGTCTTTATCTGCAGGCCAGAAATATTTTGGTGATTTTAAAGCATGCTTACACCAAAATGTTTTATCCAGCAAAGTCCCTCGCTGAATATACTCTTGGAACAAAGCCTGGTAATCCATAACAGATGCACCACTGGAGTCGTATCCCATTTAGTACATGAGTCATTGGGCTTTATTAAACCCAATCTGGGCTGAACACCATGCTGTGTGATTGACAGCCATATTGCTGTGACCCTCTGGCCTTTGTTGTTGTCCAGAGGCACAGCAAGACCCTTTATTTATGCTGTGGTTTGTGCGGACTGTAATTGCAGTGGACCAGGGGTAGATCTGGCCGGGTTTGGGTTGAGGTCCTTTGATTATAGATTTTGTTGTCACTAATCAAATGAGTTCTCACCAGACAGCCTTTTCCCTCATTGTAGTTGAACCTTCATGCATAAGACAGACTGGCAATATATTTTGTAATGCTAAATACATTTCTGAAACTGAAACCAAAAAATGTTTTTTATTGTTGCCTGGTCAGATTTGTTGGTGAATAATTTTCAGTTCAACTAATCTTCTAGCGGATTCATTTTCTTATCATTTCACAAGTAATAAGAGGCAGTTTCTCCTATATAGCATGCTCTTAATGAAGAAAGCATTTTAGGACTAGAGTGTGGGAAGTTGTGTATGTGTAATGCCATTACAGCATTTTCCAAACCAACAACTTTACAAAGTACGACATGTGCCAAGACCTCTTGGTGGAAATGAAGCACGTACAATTAGAACATGTTGTATCTGTACATTCTGCCCCGTGTTGGAGGAGCAACAGAATATCAAGTTCAAAAACACGTGTACTTCAGTTTTTCACACATGACTTCATCAGACAACTAATTATTGATATTTATTGAGGACTCCTTTCCCTTTTCCATAACAGTACGCTGCCTCTTCATTACCACTTCTTGGTAGAGTGGGAGGCAAAAGCATAATGATCTCGTCATCTTCACATCTGTCAGCCGGGGTTGTTTGATATGACGACACTCGCAGTGATTTTGGCTTCATGAAGTCATGGTACAAAAAGTATAATCCACGTGTAGTTTAAAATGATGATGAAAAGCTTGTCAAAGCAGTAGTTTGGCTTTTCAGTCTGATTATTTGGGGAGAAACCTTGAAATAGGACAGTTACATTTGCTGCTGTCTCAATATATTGTTGGCTTTTCATTTGTTATTGAAAGGAGCACAAACCTGACACAGACCAGAGATTGCTGTTCCATACACATATGCCACTGCGACAACAGCAGTGCAGTTTTGTGGGTGATGGTAAAGTTTTACCCTTAAAAGAAATCATGCTTTGAAGCTGAGGAGGCACAGCCGTGAGTTGTTTTCACATGAAAGAGTCAAGTGTTCAGTGCTTTCTTTTCACAATGATATGGCAAACTTAAACATGGAACTTCTTTTTCAATCTGTGCAAAGTTGGGTTCACTGTCAGCCAGTGATTTTGATTGCCTGATGTCAGCATCAGAATTGTGAACTCACATTTCCAATGTGGGTCTGACACTGCATTTGATCAACCTCTCCACCTGACTCCAATGTCATTTTAAGTCCACACTGACGTGTAGCCATATTGGTTCTGCCCTGGTTTTAAGAGTAGAACAGACCGAAGTAAAAACAAACTATGACGTCAGGCTGCTTCATAGCAGCGTCCATAGCAGTCTCTACTGTTGTTACTACTCCTCCTTGGTTCTAGCACACAGCCTGACAACACTTGACAACAGTGTTAGTCCCACTCGTGGTGCTGATTGGCTAATCATTAATCCCTGGTAGCACTCATTGGCTTGTTGGCTTTTTCAGATCATAACCTGCTGTTTCATGTCATAATGGCAGACAAGTCAGTCAGCTCGGTTGAGTAGGTAGATTCAAAGGTTTCAACCCAGGCAATGTCTTGAATGCATAACTAAATGCCATCTTGCAGTGAGCCTGTGCCTCAGTTTTTTTTGATGTATCAAATTGGAGTATTGGCTCTTTTCTGAGGTTGATTATTATAGGGCTGGTACAGGCTCTTATGAGGTCTTTCATTTTCCTGAATATTTTGTGATAGGTCTCCCAGGTGAACTTACTGTTTCTCTTCAAAAAGGGAAGCAGTGGTGCATTAATGTAAGACTGGCAAAATACAACTTTGAGTGGATGGATAAGTAAGTTTGGGCTTTTGATAACCAGAGAGCCAGGGAAGTGGGGAGAGAGGGGGAGGACATGCAGTAAATGGCCCTGGGTTGGCCTTTATGTAAAAATGATAAACAGAATTAGATCATGGCAGCCAGTTTGCATGCAGGAAGAAAAAGAGAATGTACTGAGAAACTAATTTTCATAGACATGAATGATGGTGATTTTAATTGTGGACAGACAACCTGCCTTAGCATGCATTAGGAGGTGCGACTCCCTGTGCCAATATGCTGGCCAGTCCCTTGGTATTGCAGGAACTGCTGGACGTATGGACTCCACACAGCCATGACTTTAAAGTGCACATTAGACTACAACTACCTAGTAGAATACCAATGTGTCATCAATTCACCACACTCAAACAAGCACACAAACCCTTACCTCACATCAACTCCACACTAATACGTTTTCCTTTTAAAACAGTGCTTTAATACAAAAATGATCCCTGTCCAGACAAATGTTTTAACATAACTTTTCAGACTGGCAGTCTCAAACACACTCATTGACCTCATTTATTTTGCTTTTTGGTTGTGCAATTGACTGTGACAACCCAGTATACAATAGCATTGACTGACTGTGTTTAAATTGGCTCATAATTTACAAAATGAACATCATGCTGTATTGAAGAAGACTTGAAACTAGCGACTGAGACTAGAAACTCATGAGGAAAATGTTAACTGAGGTGGTAACTCAAGTGAGAAGTAGGGTCATTTTCTCATAGACCTCTATACAATCTGAATTATTTTTGCAACCAGTGGATGCACCCTCTGCTGGCCATTAGAAAGAATGCAGGTTTAAGGCACTTCTGCATCAGCTTTACTTCTCAGACACGGAGGCTACATCCAATTCTTAAAAAGACAATGCTTTTGACATGCCATCAGCAGAGAAGTAGCATCCATTTGGCGTCATGCTGCACTGGTGAGTTAAAAAATTTCTATTAATACACTGAGTCACCGTAAAAAAAAAAAAAATACTGCAAATATCTCTGTGATGTAATGTAAAGCAACACAACAGCCCTGCAGTAAATGTTACCATTCATATCCAGTTTTTTGTCAGGACTGCTTTGTTTTGTTGTGTTGTACATGTTCTGAATCTGGACTTTGTGATGGTGTAATAGAAACACCTAATGCAAACATCACAATAGCACCACAAACTACAGCTCATCAACAACAACTGCCAACATATAGCGGCCAGTCAGTGAGCCGTAAATGACTTCAGTGCAGCATCAGTGCTGAACCAGTTGAGAACTGATAACCTTTATTTGGCTTATTGGAGAAATGTATGTAGTGCTGTTTCTAAAGGGTGGGGAAGTTATCGTTGTATTTGATTTCAATTTGCCTCTGATCATTGAAGTTGCATGCGTACTATTTGACATAAATCTTACCCAGTATACCTTTAAAAGGGTTTGGTTATAGTTTGGTTACATGAGCTGTCTCATTGTGTCTACAGTCTAGAGAAATTGTGCTTAGTAACCATGGCCACCAACAGAGAAGATTTAGTTTAAGCTGCCACTCTACATTGCCCATGTTATGACTCAGCGGATGTAGTGGAGAAGACAATGAATTCTCATGGAGAATACTGAGAACAAAGAGTGTCTGTGTTGCATATATCTGGGAGATGCATGCATCCCTCTCTGTATGGTGGGGTACAGCAGGCCTGAAGAGCTGTGATTTATTGAGTGTGTGGGGGGGCCTGACAGGCATGGCTCTCATTAGACAGACAGAGTTTTAATTAGTGGGAGCACAGCAGTGATGCAGGTGTTTACATTTTGTGAAGAAAACTATGCCAAGAGCACAGGGGCTCACACAGCTCTCTCAGAGATACAGACAGCATGAGTGAGCTGCTCTCATGACCTCAGAGGGCTTCAACTAAGCAACCTGAGAACATTCAGAAAAACACAGAATACACATTTACTTGTCCGAAGGATTTGTTTTGATTTGCTTTTTGTGTTTTCTCCTCGCCAGTGTTGCTATGTGCATGCTCATAGTGGGCTCTGTTGGGTCTCTGTAAATGATATTACAGAGAGAACGGCCTACACCTGCTCTGTATAAAAAGTGCCCTGAGCTGGCTTGTGGTATGATTTGGTGCTATATAAATAAAATTGACTTGAAATGAACAGGGTATCAGTTTTGCTTTTATATGCATAAGAAAGTAAAATACACTTTCAGTTTTGTTAAAACTGGAATTTCTTGTCTTTTGGGTCAGAATGGAGCTTTTATTTACATTATTAATAATAATAATAATAATAATAATACTTGAAGAAAATGTACAAACTATGTCTTCTTTGGTGGCTACAAAGCTTTGCAAAAATCTATCAAACATTGAAAATTTCTGATTGGTACATGCCTGGAATTAAAGCATTTTTAAGGCAAGGCCATTTTGGCAACAAAGCCAAAACAAACAGTGAATTATTACATAAATAAATAACAAAGCAGCATAAAAACAAGTAGAAGATTTTCAATACACTGGTATTGAAAAACAGTAGTTTATTAAAACTGCAACCAGAATGTTTGACTTTTTCCCAAAATGCTGTCTGATTGATTTGTTTACTAAATTTGAACACTGTCACAGACAGGCAGAGATCCAGGAAGTGCAGGACAAAAGAATGAGTCAGATACTGAAGGCAGAGGTGTTCACCAGAGAACAGAAGGTGGAACCAAAGGCAGGCAGGTCTGGTTATGAGGGATCAGTCCAAAGGTAACACTGCAGAATCTTGCTTGAGCGCAAAGAACAATCTGGCAAAGAGTGAGTGTGGCAGAGCAGCTTAAATACTGGACTGATTAGTAATGAGAATCAGGTGAGGATCAGGTGAGTGGGAAGGTGGGTGTGGCTGGCAAAGGGAGTGAGAGTGGAAAAGTACTGGCTGAGCAGGTGAGCAGATGGCAAGGAAATGGCAGCAGGTAAGACCCTGAACGCATATTAACTTTTTCTGGGTGAATGTGTGTTAATGTTGCTTACAAATGGGAAGCTAAAAAAAAGGACAATGAGAATGCTGAGCGTGATGACAGTCTTTTCTTTATTTCTTCATTTCTTATTGCTTTCTTTATTTGCTGTGTTACGTGTAGTTTTGAATGAGGAAATCCACAACCTGTCCAGCACAATGTCCAGTTCGAAACAGGGCATGCCAAACCGGCCGTGTGGTAGACGGGGTGTTATGGCCACACCCCAGGGCATCCACGGCACATACTGTAGTATAAATCCTGCCCTGTTTGTATGAAACACTGACACTGGAGATCAATGTTCTCCAGTATCAGTGTTTTCACACATTATAATATGGTACTGGGTCAACAAACTGTTCCAACACATAACCATGACTTCACCATTTCCATAAACTATGATAATCAAATTTCACTGTGTCTCAATTTGAACTCACTTGCACTGTGAGTTGTAATGTGGTGTAAATGTGAGCCTGTATTGTCATGTGTAAGCTGTGCTGAGCTGTAAAGCAAACTCCTAGTACTAAGGCTTAGTACAATTAGTTACCTCTCAGGGGATTGTTAATGTGTACAGAGCAACCAAAGGACGTAACTGTATAGAATTATATTAACTGTGGACCAAAAAAATGGCTGCTCAGTCATGAGTGAAGGTGCCGCAGAATTCTTTTGCCTCAATCTGAGAAACCACCGACTCTAGTGCGTGACAAGGAACTTCCATTCTTCTTGTTCCTGCTGCAGCACCTTGCCTGCTGATCACCACAGGGCTTGAGATTGGGATGTGTACTTTGGGTTATCCCTTACTGGTTGACACCTGTGCATGACTTCTTATAACAAGAAAAGACTAGTGCATGGGTAGCCTGCACATGGTCCTTGATGGAGACAGATTTGCAACCAAAGGCATGGACTCCATGACAATTTGCTGGACACCATCCTCCACCTGCTCAGCTGTTGAGGTCTTTCTTGAATTGCATTTTGGTACCTTCCCATCAACCAAACCACCAAGCATGACAGTAACAGTATCTAAACTGTAGACAGGATCGCTCTTGGGATCTTTGGTACACACAAGCTTCTCCATCACGGCAAGGTGGCCACCATCCTTAAAAGAAACACTGTCATGACGCCTGTCGTCAACATGAAACAGTCTTAATTAAAGTATATTACTGTTGTCAGCAAGTGTCATTCAGTCATTTTTAATATAAAGTTGACATTGTTTGAAATGTCTTTGTTATAATAACTTGACATTCACGAAAACAACATAACCATAAACATTGCAAACACCATGTAAACACCAACAATGTGTATGTGTTTCCTGAAACTAGGAGGGACTTGTTGCGGATGTTGAGCTCTCAATGAACACAACTGGGACACCTGGGACACAAATTTCTGACTGAACACATCCTCTGACACCGCAGGCCAGTTTGACGACAGGGAATAAAGTAGCAAGAAGCCTTTCTTGCAGGGTTTGGCTCCTGGCAGCCCAGGGCTGAGTCAGCTGATGTTACTAGCAGCACTATCTGTATGGATAACCAATGTACTGTAACTACCTCATGACAGCTGCAATTAGCAGCACTTAGCGCTTAGTTTACTCCACCAACAAGCAAGCCATCTGATCATTAGGAAACTCAGAAAATGACCAAAATAGGTTTTTAAAAAAATTTGACTGTCATAAAAGTGCACAAAAAGTCTTAAGATTATCTGATTTGTGAGATTAGTAACGGACATGTACACGTACATGGACATGGAACATGTACATGGAAACAATCTCTTTATATTTTGGCTGTATACCAATACGGAGTTTAGTATCACAGAACTAGATACTGAAATGATGCTTGAAACTGAAATGGTTCTGACTTGATACTCAATACCTAATAGATCAGAAATCATCACCCTGTCGTTGGGGTACTGTTGGGTCAGTTGAAGGGTGGTGGTAATGGTAGGCCAGCTTTTTGATTACTTTGCGATTTCACTTGAATTCTTTAATTAAAACAAGAAGTCAGATGAGAAATGTGGACATTTGGTATTCTGTAACAGATACATTTACAATGACATCTTGAATATTTAATTTCATATATATTAGGGAAAATTGCTAATCTATCATTAGATTTATCAGGTCAAATGTTAATATATTATGTGTGCCCGTGCATTTTTCTATGAATAGTTTCAAAATTACAAACCATGATTCTACCAGCAGCCCTTTTCCACTTCAACTTTACTCCTAATCAGTGTTTTTAAAGGCAGTAGCATTATGTTCACAAAGTTGTGTTCTCTAAATTTACAGTGGTAGCGTATCTTTTTAAACTGGCCATACTGTCTGACACTATAGAGCCCGATGCGATTCAGTTATTAAACTCTTTTAAATAGAACCAAAATAAGTCCCCCAAGTAACTGTAGCTTAATACATTTGTTGTTTTGGAGCTCATTTTCTAATATGCTTGACATGCTATTTATGATACAGGCTCTATGGCCTTTTGTTTTATCAAAGGAGAGTCAGGACAGTGAATTGTGCACAGAAAGATTCCACAATCTGCAAGTAGAGTTTTCATGTTGATTCCTGTTCCAAAATAAACACTGTCATTTGTCACAATCTTTTTTTTTTTCTTCCATATTTGTATTTAAATCCCTATGGACACTTTCTTCTGTCTGATCGCACTGCAATGCACTCTGAAGGTGTGTGTGCCAACTGTGTATGCGTATATGCCACGCATGTTCTCCAGCCTTGGACACCTTTGTCTCATAAAAATCCGAAACCCTGAACAACCATATTTTAATTTGAATCATACTGTTTAGGAAAGGATTTTGCTTGTGTAAAGTCTTTGACGGTGGGAGCACGACAAACAAATCTACACATCCATGGATGTAAGTTCAAAACTGCAAATGTTCCGCTGAAGTGATTTATACCACAGCCTCTGTAATGTAAATGAATCTTGCATAAGAAGGTGGGAGGAATATGTCTCCTTGCTTTCTTTCTCGCATTATATCTCTGTTCATTAGGGCGTGTCGCATTGGATAATACCACTCTTAGGCTGTACAGCGACTGACACTTGATGTTAAGATTAATGACTGACTGGGTGCTGGGACCTGAATTATATTGATCTTTGGTTAGATGCAGTACCTAGTATCCAAGGCAGCAGACCTGAATGCTGTGGAATCACATATCAGTCTATGAGGTCAGAAACTACATTTGTCATCAGTAGTCACTCCCCAATCTCACACATCTCTTGAAAATACCAAGACCTAGTCCTCTTTGCTGCATGCTTAAAGAAGATATTTATTGAAGTTAGCAGCTTTCATTCCGTCTGCTCCATGTCAAATATCAAAGGATCTGCATGTCAGACAATGCCTTTTCATTTAGAGAGCGCAGTGACTGAGAATTCTCGTGGAATGCTTTGTGTGTGTGTGTGTGTGTGTGTGTGTGTGTGTGTGTGTGTGTGTGTGTGTGTGTGTGTGTGTGTGTGTGTGTGTGTGTGTGTGTGTGTGTGTGTGTGTGTTTGTTTGTGTGTTTGTGGTGATCTGTACTCAGTTTATGCGCCGACTGTATGGTTGGATTGCAAAAGTGGAAAAAAAATCTAACAAAAACACTGTGAATATGCATCATTTATCACGGTATATCCGAGAACAATGAAGCTTTGAATAACTGGATATGAATATGAGTGATATAAATCTCCATCAATCAATGACAAAAAAGAAAAAGAGTAGGATAGAATATGGCATATTGTTATGAGAGAAGAAAGCAGGTCAGACTGATGTTGGCTCACTGTTAGTGAGCCTTTGTGGTCAGCATTAGGTGCATTACGCAGTGCTGGAACTAAGAGCAGCTCCTAATGGACATTAAGGCTTTAATGACTACGTTATTACTCGGTTACTGTATTATTCATGCCTTTCTCATTACACAAGCAATTCTTAACAGTGTGGATCACATTTCTGTCGGTGTGTGCTTAATTCTAAGTATGCTGACAGTGAGGAAGAATTGGAGACAGCTGGTGGAACAACTGTTTACCCTAAATTGTATATTTCCTATATTTCCTAGTGTGTGATAACTGCAGAGCACAAGAGAATGAAATGTGGGATGTTACGCAGGAGTTTTTGGAAAGCAGACATAGTTGGTGCAGTGCAGAGAGAAAGGCGAGTACATCTGCAGATATGCCGGAAAGCTTATATGTGCATTTTTCAGGGAAATAGCATTCACATTCATGATTTCAGAGTTTATTTCATTATTCTTATGGATACCACACATTATCCTAACACATCACTATGTTGATATAACACGTGTCATGAAGAAGCGCTAAGTGTGTGTCCTAATTAACGAGGGTATTAAAAGGCTTGATTTATATTTACAGCAACATGCCCTTGACTGCCTAGTGTGTACCTGCAGGATAATATATATAACACAACACATTTTTTTTTTAATTTCAATTTTATTTTTACATTTAATTTTATTGTCAGCCTTTGGGATTTTGCAATACTGAAGTCATAATTTCTGTTTAGAAAAAATGAGATTATAAAGGATGAGATCATTTGGTGACAAGTAAGAGATACCGTATGCCAGCAATAGGCAGGTGCTAAAAGAATAGCCATACAGAGAAGAGGACGAGGTTTTCTTACAAATAAATATACTTTAATTGCATCGCATTTGATCAAAGTGCTTCTGTTTCGCAGGATATCTTCTTGTTTGATGCAGAGTACATTTTTATTTCACGTGGGTCAGTTTTTGCAAAACATTTTATGTGTTAAAATATTTGACTACTATATTTGAGTTTGTCAAATGACCGACATGAGTATGCAGTGTTCTCAAAAAACATGTTTTCAAGTGGTCTATTTCAGTTTAAGCCTGGGTGATTGCTATATTGATTGCTTCTACTGTACTTAATCCACGTGTTGCTTTATACCAACTACCATTTCTGATTGCAATCATGCTTTTTTGCTTCCATTTTCTGTGTTCTGAAGACACCCTTGTAGAGCAATTCTCGGTAATTTTCTTACAAAGTGCAACAGTGCAGACAAGGCTACGTCGATTATGTTGAAATGCCACGATTGTGGTCTCCTTACTACTTCTTATGCTCAGTAGATATGAATGTGTTTTATTTGTGTCCTTGTAGATCTCTTGTATTTTTCCAACAAAGACAAATGCTTCAGGAGGACTTTGTTGTATCAGCTTTTGTGTTTGGTCAGAATACATTTTGTACAAGATAAAATTGTGTGTTCATTGAGATGAGACTTGACCAGCTATGTATTATAGTTTTACAATGTCAAGTACATGTTTTAATTGAGTAGTGTGGCTTATGTGTTGAATATGAGGAATTTCTTAACAAAGGATCAATGGTTTGCTCTGAGTGAAATTAAAAGAAGAGAGGCTTTACACCTTAGTTTGTTGCACAAAATATTTAGGAAATGTAAGATACTGGAAGTTCATTAAGCACAGACTAATGCAGCTTTATTTCTGACAAGCAATGAGAAAAAAACAGATGCATGCACAATAAATCATACATTTACCCTTAGGGACACATATGTGAAGTTACCAGATTTTAACATAACATTCCCTAAACACCTTCTAAGCATCCGGTGGGCATAAACATACAGCTCAACATCTCACAATGATGTGCTCATTTGCAATTCTCGTGTGATTAATAGAAAAAAAGTGTTACCCTAAAATAAATCAACCTTACCTTCATTTTGATAGAGGCGGAAGCGAGTTCCTTTGTCTAATTCCTACTTTTTCAAGTAGGTCATAGCATTAGTTGAGCCCTGACATACCCCATGCAGTTTTGCACTGCCACTGTAAGTGCTTATTTGGGTTTGTGAGACAAATGAAGAAGGGGTTTCATATTGTAAATAAATAAATAAATAAATAAATGCATTGTGTTCCGCTGCGTCACAGCTGCTGGAGCTGATTGCGGCCGTTTCAGACAATGCTTGTGATTCCACCAGAGGTGCCGCAGCGTATTTCAGAAGCGGCTCTCAACTCTGTTCCATGGAGAATATGCTCCTAGTCTATTTTTGATGGACGCTGTGTCAAGCTGCACCGAGCAGAACATGCCGGGCAGGAAGTCAGATAGGGGAACGGCACAGAGAACCTGGTCAATTTTTGAAATAATGCCTGTGCAGACCCTTGATCATATATATCAACTATAAACACAATCAAAACAGACAAGAAACCATTTAACGATGTAGCCTATTTATCCATGGAAGAAGCACACACATCAAGGAAAAATCAAATCAACAAAATCTAAGCAAGTTAACAAAGTCAGGCAGGCAAAATGCTCCACTTCTGAAATGCTGTTGGTGTGATATGAAGCTATGCAGAGGATGAAACCAGGTGCAGTGTCTGGGTTAGTGTAGTGTGTAGCATTACCCACAGCACTGCAAACATATTCTGAGTCACCCAATTTAAAATATTGTTTGTTATTGCATGTCTTTTAAATGAGAACAAAGGTAAATACATGTAGAAATGTGTGGATCACTAGGTGATATATCATTAAATCTCCATTTGAGCATACAGTTTTAGGCTGAATAATAGTGATGTGAGAACAACAGGACAAGAAGTGTATCAACATTTGTTGAATTCATAGAGATTAGTTATTGTATTGGAGTAACAGTATGCTATTATCTGTCTTTTGGCTTGCATTATGTACTTGATATAATAAGAATTTTTCCTTCAGAATACAAGAATGCAGTGTAGATGAATTCCTCTTACTATTGCATTGTAAGGCTGTCAGTGCTTCAGAATTGCTTCTGTACATGTAATACATTCTTACATTGAGGTTGCAGCTGTAGCTGAAGGTGTGCTGACATAAATTGACATCAGTGCTGCATCTCACATATAGAAAGGTTCTGGAGTTCAGTTTATACAGCTAAGAATTTAAAGATGCCAAAGTAGTGCAAGAATCTGCAGAAACTATAAAACTAAAAACATAATGGTAACAAAAAAGAAATAGGTCTTTGGGTGTGAGACACAGTGAGATGGTACTCACAGGAGCAAGAGATTGCAGGGATTTGCAGGTGAGTTTTAGGAAGTGTGACATCTCATGGGAACAAACTGTTGAGGTGATGTGTGACCTCAGTCCCAGAGGAAAGTCTCTGGTACAGATACTATCTAGGGTGGACATGAATGGTGACAGCTCTTCCTGACCCTTTTCTCACTCTGGCGTCATTCCTTCCTGTTCGCTGAATGAGGGTAGCAGAAAGGAAGTGTTCTGCTCAGCAGTTGAGGCATCATGTTGCAGTTACAGTACTCATCGTAGGAGAAGCCAGGGCTATATAAGTCTGCAATTACTATGTTACAAAAATGAACCAGGGTTTTGTTGTCAGATGCTGTGCTTTGTCAGTTGTCACATGGAGAACATCCTCTATTGATTTTCTTGAATAGGTATATCATTCTGATCAGCAGACAGAGATTTGTCTGATCCTGCTATTTAGACTTACTCCATGGGCAACACTGATTGTGATATGAACTCTGGTCTATTCGCCACCCTCACAAAATTGCTAACTCTTTTCTCTCCCCTGATGATGTTGCATTTCCAGTAGCCATTAAATCAGCTCCTCAAGCTCTTACTCTTAGATCAGAAAGCCACGTTGAATCAAAATCCCATTTTGCCTCCCTGCTCTGTTACTAATCTCCCTAAATCTCATACCATTTTCTATTTGTCCTTATTTTAGCAAGTTGCACCACTTACCTGAGTGCATGCAATCTTTCTTCCCAATCCATAGCTCTCCCCTTTCGTCTGTCCCTCTGAGCCAAATGACTTCTGTGACTCCTAAATCTCATGCTTCTTTCAAATCACTGCCAACCATCCCTCCCCATTGGCAGCTGGACAAATTTTGGGTCATTAAATCCCATTTGAGCATTTTAACCATGTCCTGCAAGCCCATCCCTCCCTAATGAACTCATGTCTCAAACCTAGCTCACTTCTCAGTTGTCCCAAGTACAGCACCCGCACCGACACACATGAGCAGGTCCTATCAATTTATGTTCTGGGTTCAGTTATTTAATATACTACTAATGTGTGTTCATTGTGGTCATTTTGACAGCTGTTTGTTTCATTAGGTTTAAGGCTCCATGAGACTGTTTGGGAAGTTCTGATTAACTTGATTGATTTTCTTGGATCTCAATAAGCGTTGCAAACTGATCTCTAGGCCTCAAACATACATCAAATTTTCCTTCTGCCTCCCTGTGCATCCCTCTCTGTAGTGGGTCCTCTGTACTATGGGACCAACTACAGATAGAAAATGCAATATATCTGTAACAGGTTTTCAATTTGAAACACTATTTCAATGAATACTTGGCCTCATAAAGTCATTTCTTACACAAGCCTGAGCTCATTTACTGTACTTATTGTATTTAATGTATAATCTTTGTTTGTGCTGTTGTTAACCTGCTAATATCAGTCATACTAGAAAATTTAGCTATTGCTTGACTGGCACACGCCATTAATGTGCTGTATTCTGTGTGGAGTTCTCCCTGTGTTCACCCGGGGTATCCTCCTTAAATAACCCCCACTAAAAACATGCAAGAAGATCACCACCTGACCAAGTGTGACGACAGAGAGTTGGGTCCCCGGGCGCCGCTGTCGGCTGGCAGCTCACTGCTCCTGGTCTGCTGCGGAGGAAGGATGGACCTAGGATGGGTTAAATGCGGAGGAAGAAATTCATGGAAGCATGTGTATGATGTGTTGTGTTCTTCAAAAAGCATGGAATGTGCATGTGTGTGATTAATAAAAGTAAAGTTCTTCTTCTTCTTAATTCCTTGTTTATGGCTACAGCAGTTACAGTACTGATACAATGGTATGACACAGTAGTATATATGAAATAGTAGTGTACATTATCAGGCCTATGGGACTTAGTAAAGTACCATGTACATGAGAGTCAGGACAGGCAGACATTTTATGCGTTAAAATATTTTTAGAATATGGGAGCCCTTTCCAAACTGCCCCACAGTGAGGCCTCTTCTCCGTGCCTGCCTCCATCCACCTTTCCCCTCATGTGCAGAGCCTTGCTAAGAGCAGACAATATTAGTATCTTCACCAAACTGGCAATCAGTAGCTGCTTGTTGACACCACAGTTAGCGAATGCCAGGGGGATTCCAGTTGCTAGGGGATATGTAGAGCACGGCACTTTGAGCTTCTAAAGCAAGAGTCTTTTTGTTTACAAACCACTATACCAGCTTATGAATATTCATAATATTCTACACAGGAAAGTGGATTTCTTATTTCTTTTTTCCACACGTACAGCTAACTGAAAACGTAATGATCATGAATAAACTTCCTTTAAACCTAAACAAACTATAAATATACAATGCACACGAAAGACTCTCGGACAAATTGTTAGATCTGCCATTTAACATAAGGCACAGTACAGATGTGCTGAATGTAGTTCTTGAAAAATTAATTCAAATCTTCAGACAAAATCCTCAGTTTAAATGAAGTGATTCATTGGACTACATTTGTGGCATTTGTTTGTTGCCAGTTACCTTATTTTCTTCATTTCCTTTGTCAGTACCTGAGCTTTGCACCACTTACTCTCTTGTAAGAGAGTAAGTGGTGGGACAGACTTCACTTAATGACTAGAATGAATGGTGTCTGCATGATAAGACCTAAAGTAGGACAAAACATTTTCCCATAAATGTTATTCACGTCTATTTGTCCTCATCATTTCCACAGTTTGCCACAGACACATACAGTAAATTGGCATTTCCATGTGAGCTTAGATGTCAGGCAAATATAATTTCATGCAATCATACTGTTGTAGAGCTGCCATATCACCAACTACAGCCTGAACTCATGCCTACTCTAGATCAAGAAAACACAAAACACTTAAGATATAAAACATCACTACAAGAAATCGATTCATCATCTCTCAAAGTCAAAGCAAATTGTAATTATTGTAATAATCATAAGCAGAAAAATGAATTCAATAATTCACAGCGCAAGCAGGGCACCTGCTCAGTTTTCGTAAACTTGAAATTTGCTTTGCCCATTCATGTAGTATTTTGGTGCCCAGTGCAAGTTGCACAGACGGAAGAAGAGGTGCAAACACACTTCTTTTGAAAGTGTAAAGGACGTTCACTATATCAGAGCGTGTAAATGCTGCTTTCTTAAGTCTGTGAAAGCAACTTGTCCTGATATATACTGTGCATCCCCAGTTTAAATAGGCAGCATTTAATACGGTTAAAACAGGAACATTGGTAAATCAGTCTGCATTGATCTGTAAATGAATATGAGTGATTCTTACAGTATCTGTTGTCTACAACTGTTTTACATTGTATGGAAAACCTTCAGCTCATTAAATCCCTGCAGCCATCAGAGGGCAGCAGGACAGACTTGATGAAAATTCTCCAGCCTCTGATTTAAAAGGTGCCACACCAGAGCACGATGCCATTACGCATAACTGTCCAATTTACCTTAATTAATTCACATTCAAATGACACCATGCTGCTACTAAATAACCCATACACCTCTACACACTTTACACAAGTTGGTTATATCTTGGTCTCCAACTGGTTAGGGACATTGGAGTACAGCAGCTCATCAGTTCATAATGGTGCAAAATCTGTATAGATATAGTAGAATTTACACTAAATGTTTTTGCATTGATGCGGTCATATACTGCAAGTATAAACTGTAAGTACTGTAAAAAAAAATGCCTCACACTATCTGAGTCTGGCTGCAGATTTGTGGTGCTGTGTTCATATCATGCAGATCTGTACTGCCCCAACAGTACTATGATTTCCTGTTGTTTAGGCATTGTTGTCACGCATGGCTGTGCTTAACTCTTCTGCAGCTCTGCAGACTTTGCACAACTTTTTACATTCACACAAGTGAGAATCCTCATGTGTCATATATGCTCATGTGATAGTGAGGTGTGAATCACATACAGCAGGTGATCTCCCCACTGTATAACAGAACTGTGAAGGCTTCTTGTACAAGAGGCAAATTATTTGCACTGTGAGTCAAGAGTCAGTTTTCCCCTGACTGCTGGTTTTGGCCTTGATAATCTTGATAGTAAGATGATTGTAAAATCCATTTTAGGACGCTCTCAGA
Organism: Chaetodon trifascialis; assembly: GCF_039877785.1. Taxonomy (NCBI): domain Eukaryota; kingdom Metazoa; phylum Chordata; class Actinopteri; order Chaetodontiformes; family Chaetodontidae; genus Chaetodon; species Chaetodon trifascialis. The sequence continues at coordinate 17,680,855 of NC_092071.1, read as the reverse complement.
ATTGATTTTAGATGAATAATGGCCTACCCATTCGTACATGAAAAACAACATTTTAAGAGGAGCGGCAAACTACATGCTTCATTGATTTTTTTAATATGTTTTTGTTCAGATCTTGAGGTCTACATTTTTATTGCACTCATACTTGATGTAACTAATGTAAAATGAGTGATAATATTTGAACTTGAAAATAAAAACGGCAACAAATATTGATTTGTGCTACAGTTCAGTACTGCGTGCCATCAGAAAAACATACTGATGACCCACTGATTTCTTACACTGGTGTTCAGTTTCACACTTTTGATAGATATCCCAAGTGCCTTCTAATTCATTTAATTACATAAGAAATGCAATTATTCAAAGCCTTATTTTATTAATTGGGCTGAACATGTCTAATAACATAGGTATTAATATAATCACTATCACTACATTTTCCCAATACACGAAGGATAGTATTAGTATAACATCTTCAATATTGCAGAGTAAGTATGGTGTGATCTGTCTATATGCACTGTTGCTCATAAAGTTGGAATAAAATATTTTTTTTACCTCTTTCCGTGAAATGATTGACAATGTGATTTATTCTTGACAGATAAAGTGTATATCTTCTCAAAACTTTATTAATCAATCTTCTCTAAATATATCACAGTTAAAATGAAATCAAAATCAACCTTTACAAACTGTAGTCAGGCCTTTGATTTACAGTTTGGCAGGAAACGTTTATTCCATGTTGTCTTCTCCACAAATGATGAAGGCGGCTCACTGGCATTTTCCTGTTTCTACTGCACAGATTAAGCACTTGCCGACCATCCTGTCTGATAGTCAGTAATGGTTGTCCTGGAGATTTTCGTGGCCTCAAATGACTCTCCTCTCGACGAACTTAGAGGACATTACAGACCACACCCGCGGGTATTCCAAGCAAATCAGCAATATTGGCTTGTTTGTGTCCAACCTGTTGGAGTGCAAGCACTCTTTGGTGTATTGCCAGTGACGTCACACGAGGCACAGCCAAGGGATGACAAATTTGGGTGAAAATTATTTCAGACAATTCTGAAAACGTCGACCTATTGTATACAGGCTTCAGGCAGGAAACAGACAACAAAGCCAATGTCTTGTCCTTTATAACGTCATGATTCTAACTTTATGGGCAACAGTGTACATGTTGGTATGAAACACGATGCATCTTATTTTCTTCAATATTCTGCCAATGAAGCCTCATAGAGTCACATAGTCTCACTCCACTGATGTAATCTTGTCAGAAGAAGACTGTTAGCATGAAAGTTGGTGTTAGGATTAGACGTTTTTTTCTGATTGACAGCTTATTTTCACGATTTCAAGGATTAGTCATTTCTAACAATACTTTGTAATCTGAATACCAGAAACCTTTCCTGCACTTTCCAATAATTTGTTAAGCATTTTTTGGATAAAGACTTAGAGTTATTCAGCGGGACAGATTCCTGGAGGTTGTAGTTTGGTTTCTGGAGAGGAAAGCACTGCTAACTTGTATGCACTGACATTTGAAACAACAGGCAGCATCAGGACTCATGCTGTACAGCTCATAACTGATATGGAAGAGAGCAAAGGAGCCACTGTCAACACTGGATGAATTGTGGAAAGGTCACACTTCAGTCCCTTCTTCCACAACCCTTTCTTCTTCAGTGACCAGGAAAAAGCTTGGACCTTAAAACTGCTAGTCTTGAATTAGGGAACAACCAATCTATCTTCAGATAGAACAGCAACCCAGGAGGTGGTAAGGAGTCAGCACCCTGCTCATTGTCATTTCAGTGGAGATATTGGGCGACAGAAGGGCTTCAGTCCAGGGCCTCTGGCTGCTGGTCGGTCTTTTTAATGACTGAATCCTTCCCAGCCTGGTCTCCTGTTTGATGGCTGAGCTTGGGGCTTTTGTAATAAGATGTGAATCGCTCGCACAAGCCCCGACTTCATGGTGTTTCCTTTAACTGTGCTTAGACTTAAGGTTTCCATCTCTCTACACTGAAGATATACCTGCAACACAGAGGGCTGGAACATATGCTAAGGTGCAGGTTTCAGTATTATCCATTTTATAATGGTAAGTAACAGCCTCCTGTCTACAAGTTAACTTTCAGAGTAGGCTGAAAAGGCCCTTTCTGTGATTGTTATGATCACAGAAATGATCTTCTTATTCAGCTACTGTACAGTAAATTGCTGGGCTCTTTTCTCACGGAGGCAAGACAAGCCTTTTTTCGTTTTTGTAAAATGATCCGTAACATATGACATTGTGAAATTAAAAGACCTTGTAAATCCAATTTCAATGTGATAACAGGTTCCACTCTTCTGTTTTGATTTATGTTGATAGGGTTAACCTTTTGTTTGGCTTTAGATCACAGAGATTAGGTTGAAAAAATAATGAAGTGAAACAACAGAAAATCTCTTGCATGTGTTCTTGGATTGCAGAATGCCTGTGTTCATTGGTTGTTTCACAATTTTGGATGGATTCCAGTAACAGAATATTCATGGTGCAGCTCACACCATTTAGGTTTTCTGTCACCAAGGAACTGAATTCCCTGCCTCAGTGCTTGATGCTGCAAAGTTAAATGACTGCAGCACACGCCACCAAGGGAATACATACAGGTGTAATAGTCTTTCAGCACAAATGGGGTTGTATTAGTATAATGTCTTTACAATTGCAGAGTAATTCTGAAAATGAAACTTTAAAAAATAAATCAGGCAGAGAGTTGAGTTGAATATGAAGATTGATAGCACTCTCATATCTGTCTGTTAAATATGACATGCCTCTAATTATAGTGACCATTGCTATGACATTTACAGTGGTATTATGATGACTTTATAGTGAGATTGATAGGTTTGGCTCTTCTGCAGGGTTGAAATGGTCAGGGCATTGACGGATATCAACCCTGTGTTTGACATTCTCATTGGTTTTTACCAGTTGAAGCCTTGTCAAAACAATTAGTTTCCCTAGTAGAGCTGATCCATGATCAGTAATTTTTAGCTATGCTCGTGACATGACTGTGTGGATGGCAGTGTTGATCTGTTGTTCTGTCTACTACTTTGATCCAGACTGAAATATCTCAACAGCTATTGCATGAATTCCCTTGACATGATGCACAGACGTTCATGATCTTCAGAGGATAAAAACTAATGACCTCTAGCGCCACCATGAGGCAAACATTTCAGTTTGTCCGCTGCTTTGATGTATGACTACATACTTGCAAAACTAATGACACTCCCATGAGCCTCAGCTGTACTTTGTGCTTAATGTAAACATTAAACTATATAAACATCATTAGCATTGTCATTATGAGCATTTAGGTTTTCAAAGCCCTATTGTGCGGAAGTACAGTCTCACATGGATGTAGAGTCAACCTTGTTTCCTTCTTTCACTGAAGCATCACCGTATTGCTTTTTTCATAAAACCATTCCATTTACATTTGAGGTAAGTGCTGCACTTTGAAATAACAGACATATAAATGGATTCATGGATGGATTCATTCATCCATTTCACATATAATGTTGGTTCTTAGACAGTTTCAGTTGTGGAAATGTTGTCTAAATGTAGTTTTAACATTGTGAAAGAGCAATGACAGCTCCTCGAATTTTTGGAGGGTCTCTTAGAAAATTCCATCCGCTGAGTACAACTAAAATAGTTTTATTTTAAAACATTATATACTTTTATACTATCGCGGCTATCCATATAACCATATGCATAGATAGAAAATGCCAAGTTATGGATACTCAACTAGAGAAGTACTGAAGGCTGAGGGGGAGGTGAGATGCAATTTGTCATCTGGTTTCAGTAGCTTGCTGTACTGATTCTCAACCCTGCCGCTACCACTGTAATGACATTAAGAGTGCAACTAGGAATCAGCATGTCTCAGATAAGTCATTGTTTGTTTTTTTTTACTTTGTCCCATTTCTGTGTCTCTTTGGCTCATAATTGTGTTCTGTCATTTTCTTCTGACCACAGTGACAATTTTTGATGAACTCTTAGCAACCATGTTTGCTCAAAGCTGCAATTAAGCAGTACCTGGTCACTGCCCTCTTGTTCCTCTTGACAGTTGTTGTTTAGCTTTATCTTTAAAGATGTATTTCAGACCATTTTGTCAAACGCTTATCTGACTGAATCTTGAGTGGTAGAATTAGAGAAGTGCATGGGTTTCTGTTCGCTGGAGCATGACAAGAAATAACAGGAATTTTGCTACTGTTGGTTGCCAAGTCTTGAAGCAAACAAATAGTGTCAGTATAATGTCTTTCTAACCATGAAAGACGGTCAGTGAGTTAAAGGTCGGAAGCTCATTTCACAGCTCTAGGTTACTAGGCTAGAAGAGCGGATGTCATTGGAAATGCTGAAATGTCAGAACACATTTAAGGGTATCAGCAGTCACAAGTGCATTTCAGCTGTTTTACTGTTGCCTGTCAACCTTGTCGTGACATGATCCCACAATTTTGGTTCTCTGATTGCTGTGTGAAGAAAACACAGATGATTTAGGGTGTACGAAATAATTTTGATTTCCAAACTGGAAAATAACTACACATATTCAAAAGGATTATCCAATTTGTCTTAATCAGGCTCAGATGTGAATGTGATGGGATGAAAGTGTGTATATGTGTGTAGTGAAAACCAAGCTTGTGAGATGTATTCTGGCTTTTTGTGTGGAACTGTGGTTTCCTCTCATACTTAATCTTATATTTAAGATAGAATCACTCTTGGTAGTCAATACCAAGTCACTTCTATTATATTTGACATATTGTTTCTGCTATGTGCTCTGCCCTTTTATGTCCATGTCAAGATGATCCAATACAGTAAAATACTAAAACCAATACACCATAATAATCCATGGAAAGCTGTTTTATCATTTCAAATTAGCCAGCAGACATGCTATTCTTTCACGTTTTCTCTGTTATAACTCCAGTAAGCATATGTTAGTCTCAAAATGGGCACTGCACTTGATTGACCCTTCACTTGACTGATTCGGATCTTCCGTGTCATGACCTCAGCTGAAAATAGCCAACGAGGGTCGGTCAAAGGAAGTGTCTCGTTCTCGTCTTTAGTGTGAAGATTGAGCTGGCTGGAACAGATTGTGCAGATGACTAGTGCTTCATTTAGCCAATGAAATGTGAAAAATGAGAATATGCTGCTTCAGTGGGTAACCTTTCAATGACATCAAGGAATTCAGTGCAAGTATAAGTATAGATACCCTAAATATAGATATTTATCTAGATAAATATAGTAACTGGCCTTTTTTGGCCAACACCTAGACATACTGTGCTATTAGGAAAAACAAATATAAAATGTTCACTCTCTGTGATATTGTTAAACATTTTTATTGAACTTGAACTTGGGTAATACTTCATGCTGTGGTCCAATTGTATTTTCCTGCTAGTAAGGCCCAGATATAGTCATCTGCAGGAGTCTGTTTGGAAACAAACATTCAGGTGGAAATAAAAACCAAGTTCAGTGTGTTCAAACGTCTCTTACTCAGTGCCAGTAGCACTTGGAGTGATTCTGACTGTTGGGGATAAAACTTCAGTGTTACATATTAAAGAGACTTAAACCATGCACTACTCCAAAGGCTTCCTGACCAACTTTCAATTGACTTGCCTTGGATAGACATTCTAATAGGCTAATCTTACAGAAATTTACAGGATTGATTAGGGGTTTTAAAGAGAAGACATTTGAGATTAATTGTTCTTTTCTTTGCAGTGACTATAATCCTTGTTTAAATTTACATTGGAGATACTATAGATCTTATGTTGAGATTGTGTTCCTTTTAAACCTGCTTAAAAGCGTCTAGAGAGTTTTTTCTACTATTGTTTGTGCTATTGGTTGTGCCAGCGTGCTCCTATCTTGCAGCTTTGAGCTGCCGAGTTCAAAATGAATTCAGCATAAGAGCTCCATCCTTTTCACGATAGTCATGTGGTCAGCTCTTTCAGGAGATGAACTCTGTGACATGCAACCAGCAATATGTTTTGGTACAGCAGGGTACCAGGCTGTGCTGCCCAGGGGAGCAGTCTTTATCATTCCAGGCTGGATGGCTGGTGTTGGGGCTTCCAGCTCAAAGAAAATAGAAAAATTAGAAGTTTACAGAGAAAGTGTGTCCTTTAATACATTGTTTATTAAAGGTAAAGCAACAAAAGCTACTATGCTTATTAACATCCAATAAGTGCCAAATGTGGGTAGATTTTCCATTTGGTGAGTCAATCTCAGTAAGATATTTGCAGCACTGGCAGGTAAATGTTTGTATCAAAATATTCAAAAACTATGCTGAGAGTCACATTTTGGTGTCATTTATGGCCACGCAGCTTCTGTCCTTTGCTGTCTGTGTCAGAGTTTGACACAGAGACAGCAGACAGGGACTTCATGGTGCATTCAGGTGGAACTCGTAAACTTTGTGATCTGCATTGCTCTGTACAGCAAAGCACACGGGTGCCGACAGGGGCTTCATTTAAGTGCACCTCATAAACTCAGAAATCTATACTCAAATGGCCTTGAAGGTTTTTTGAAATGGGAAAGTTTCAATTTTGCATTAAGCATTTTTAATAATTTGAGCTAAAATCATGACGACATACCAGTCAGTTCTAAATAGACAGATTTAAAATCCTATAAGAAAAGTGGTGTCAAATTGTTATCCTCAAACTCAGCCATATTATGGTTTAAAAGGTCCTTCTAGTAATACATTTTTTAAATAATTAGATGCTAAAATCATACCAATATCTCATTCAGTTATATATGGGTATATTTTTTAAAGTTCCATGAAAAAAATCTTATCAGATTTTTATCAGCCACAGTTTTTTAGTACAACAGGTCCCCAAGAACCTCATCATACATCATGTCATATTTCATCATATTTTTAAGTTGTACTGCAACATTTTTTTTAACAATTAAATACTAATGTCATGCCCAATATGCATTCATTTTAGCCAGCAATAAATATGCTTGACTGATTGCTTTTTCATCTACCAGTCAAACATTCCACGATGTTTTGATTATAACCACTGCAGTTTTGGCATGAAGATAAGAAAGTAGGTAAAAATTGTAGATGTACTGATTAAGAAAGAAAGACGGATGTCCTTAAAGCCAGCTGTCAACTGTGATTGTGTGTTTTATTGGGCCATATAATGCATGGTTGCTGTGTGCAAGTGACTGTGTCACTGTGTGTCTGTGCCACAGAGCTCTGGTACCAGCCCCTTCACAGGCTTTGTACCAGGTCGACTGCTAGTCATCCTCCAGCGTGTATGCAGTTGTTGGATTATGAAATTTTCTTTATCACTGGAAATTTGTCTGCAGCAAAAAGCAATAATTTCATTAATGGCATTACATTCTTAACGTTTTTGCATTTTATGAAATTAGTATTTCATTTTTAATGACATATTCCCCCACATTAAATTAATATAGGCAGCGCTATCAACAAGTTAGAATGCATCAAATTAGTGTTGTTTTATCTCAAAGTTTAGGCACACTACTTGATAAATTGGCCAGAGGCATAGGCCAAATACCCAGCCTAATCTTGCATAGCCTTGCCTCAGGGTACTTAAAATTCAGTTTAACATCTCTGTTTATTGGGACTGTAAATATGAATGGTTTTAATGGCAATTCCAATTTCTTTGAAACATTTGTAGGACTTTATTGTGGTCTTGATTTTAATTAGAATTTGCACTTTGCCCAAGCTCAAGACGTTTTATTTTGCCTTTCTTTGGGACAGGACTGTGCTGAAGATCAAAGAGTGCGCTTCCTCTTGGCCTGCCTTTTCAGTTTGAGTTTGTTGAACATATTGCAGCTGAAATATTACCCTGTTGCATTTGCTTCCTTTTGACATTACCAGCAAAACACTTGGAGGGATCTCTCCTTTTGTTTTCATCGGCCAGATGTATTTTTCAGCATGTGATGCAATACGATGAACTCATGCTTTAGAGTATGTGATGTGTGAGGAGACATTGTTCTATACTAATATTTGTCTTATGTGACTATTTTTCATTGTTTTCACTCTTTAATAATTTACTGCTAATACCAGTGTTTTGAGACAACTGTAGAGCAGAGAAATGACTGGCCTTTCTATATTACGACAGGTGTCTAAAGCCAATTTGTTGCCTGTCACATATTTTATTGAAAGGATGCCCATGGGAACCTCTTATCTGATGGACGCTTTCCAACAGCTTTGTGCGGACTAAAAGGCTTGGAAAAGTCAACCATTTACCTCAGCCCAGAGGTTTGGGATGGTTCTTTGTTTGTTAGAGCTCAAAGGCTTAGAAAGGCCAAATGCTTATCATAGACCAAAAGACCTTTAAGGCTTTAAGGCCACCTGCTCACAAAATATAATCTGTTTTGTGACTCTACTGCTGGTGATTAATGCTGCTGTGAGCTGACACGAAAGGCATCCCCTCAATCTTTAACTTATTCTAGCAGCATCATGTTACCTGGCCCTTGTACCCTTTTAAGTGATTATTTTAAGCTTTCTATTAAGCATGTTTGAGAGGAAAATGGAAAAGAGTAGCTTGTGAGCATTGCAATTCAATGTTGAATTTTTTCTTGAACAATGTTGAATTTTTTCTTGAGCTACCACAGCTCCTCCATCAGCTTATTCAAATGTGTTTCACTTTACTTTTAATTTATTCAATTTAATGTTGTCTTGAACTTTTTATGTTGCAATATGCAGGATATAGCTACACTTCAACTACTTCTGTGCTAAAACGAAGCAAAAAAGGCTTCTATGAATGATCTGACATGAGCTTATTACAGCTCCATAAAGAGCCATTGCATATCTGCATTCCCTCTGTGATTTCAAGGTTGCTTGCTGGCATGTGTGGTATTTTTCCTTGATCAAAGAGATATCCAGACTGCCCTCCAACCTGGTTGTCATGGGAACAGGTGTCACATGACCTGAAGTGAGACAAACTTTGGATGAGAGAGGATTGGCTCTCTGGAGGGCGTCAGTCCCCCTCTCAATTCATCTGACATGGTTGCCTAGGAAACAAGGCTGTGAGACAGGAAGCTGAGAAGAGATGTAAGCTCTTGTTTGTTTGGATAACAGCAAAGAAGCTGCCTGGACTCCAGGCATCGAGGGGATATGCTATTAGCTTGGAGATTTTAAGCATACAGTGAATTACCTATCTGTTTTTTCCCTGTCTACATGTCTATCAGTCTATCTGTTAGCATTATTCTGCAGATCTTTTCATCAGGAGAGAAAACAAAAACAAATCCTAAGATTTGAGGCAGTGAACAGGAATCTAGTTGGTGTTTATCTTGATAGGAAAGACCAAAATTTAAAAAAACAAGGTTAATGGGTTAATGAGGGAGAATGTTTGACGCTCCCGGGATCCCTACATGACTGATGCTCACATTTGATTTGGATGACACTGAGAATGAGTCTGACAGTCTCTCAATAACAGTGACAGCCCATATACTGATGGGGGCGGTAATCAGTTCGCCTTGGGATGTTTTACAGGCCCCACTGACTGTCAGTCATCTCAAACTCCAGTCACTGTTGGGGCCCATGTGTTATTTATTTCACGCTGGTGTGGTGTCGGTGCTGGTGGGTGAGATTATATGAGTAATCACTCAGATTGGTTTTGCATGGTCGGAGTACTCAAAATAATGGGGGGTTTTGTTTGTTTTTGTTTTATTTTTTTGGGTTTTGCTCTCTCCACTTGAGTCTCTTAAGATGAAATGGCTTATATGTCAGCTCTGCATCATGCCCATCAGACACCCTCTTCTTCAGCTTGACACAATCTCCGAGCTGCGTGAACAGAAATACGTTTCTTTTCGCTGTGTAGCCCGCTTGTTGATGCTACTTTTGGAGCAATAGGCTACTGATCAACTAGCTATACGTTCTACCATTTATTTTGTTGGTGGATCAGTACAACAATATACAGCGGATTACTTGCATTTCTCACCTTATTCCTTTTACTCTCTTTCATCAAGAAACGTGAAGCCTGCTCCACAGTGAGCCATCAAAAGAAAGATCCAATATTGTATGATAGCAATGTGCTGCTGTGTGCAAGCACAAGTTCAATAATCAGTGACCCAGTTATTTTAATTGCTTACCCACAAACACAAAAAGGAAAAAAAAACAAGATAAATAGCACAGTGTTGTTCCTGCACCAGCATCGTATGCCATAAATAAGGAGGGTCTCCCCATTAACTAGCATGTGATCAAGGCATTCTCCCGCACAAAATCATGAAAGAGAATATATAAACAGCCTAATATCCAGAACTGTGTTCTATGTAAAAACAAAAGGGCCGAATCCAAGGAATAATTCAAACACTTTCTGACCTAATAACAGAAGGAGGAAGGCTATCCAGGATTTTCAGGTACTCTGTGATAAATATAAACTTCATTTGCTGCTACTTTGTGAAACAGCATTCTTCCTGACAGTTTTATGATAATTATGTTTTATTGAAATTCACTCTCTCCACAACATTTAGATAAAGTGGCAGTGAATTATGGCTGGAAAGGCAGATTTGTCAGCGCCGTTGTTCAGTTGTCATCCCGCTTGTTCGGTTTGTTACCTGTCTCATTTTTGACCAAGAAAACAGGGTGGTACCGCAGAAATTCCTGATGCTGTAAAGCCACTGAGCAGTAGTGCCAACCACCAGCTAATCATGAGTTGGCGTTGCTTCAGTTTAGCCTTTGGAGAGAGACTTTGCAATACAGCTTCAGCAGGTTTGCCAGTCTTCAGTGTGTCAGTAGGCAATTTAAGAGTTGAGCAGGGACCTCTTTTATGATGCTGCACTTTGTCATGTTTGTAGGACGTTAGGCTTTCAGATGATGGCCTTGTTATGAATTTTTCATTGAAAAGGTCTGCTAAACAACATGCCCTTATCTGTGTTGTTACTTTGGAATAAAATGTTAAGGAATTGTGTTTTAATGTTGATTTAATCTGTTGGAGAAAGTTGCCTGAGAATGAAAGATAATTGGATTGTAGCACAAGGCAATGCTGATAAGTAATTCTCTTTCTGTAAGAAAGTCCTACTTCTGTTTTGGTTGGAAGTCTTACGAGGCAGTGCAAGCTGTGTTGTCATTCAATATTTCATGCATTCATGTATATTTTTTGGCAGAGTTGGGATTTGTGTTGCTTCTTCTGCATTGGATTTTGGGAATTGATATTTTTAGGTCTAATGACGCAAACATACTGGTTAAACATCATAAAGAGATTCAACTTAACAAGTGAATAGCCTTTTAAATGGCCAAGTATACTGAAACAGGAAAGGAATATGTCTATAATGACAGGATCCAAGACTAAATGTACCAACTCAACACAGTGGTCTGTGCATGTAGTTACACTTTTTCAGCATGACAACGTGGAGGTTTAAAGGACCATTTGTTGTTTGTGTGTGTGTGATGCACCTGTTTAATGGTCATGCTGGACTTCCAGTTGTTTTTATCTGCGTGCTGTTTTTTTTTTTTTTTTTTTTTTTTTTTTTGCATTATCATATAGGACTGGACAATAAACCAAATTTACTCATTTACATTTACTATTGCCAATTTCCGTTAATCCAGGAGGCATTACCACCTGTTGAACACGTGCTACAGTCCCCTCCAGTAGAGCAGGTGGCAGTATGTAGAGCATAAACTGTAACATCCAGTGACGAGAAGTCATTCACATGCCACCTGCCAATAAAGCAAGAATGAGAACAAAAAGCTAAAAGTTTGTGCAAGTATCTCACCAAATTGGAGGAGGCTTGCACGGACTAGACACATCTTCAGTCAAAATCATGCTTTGTGTCAACTGTGCTACATGGATTTTTGTGTCACTCAGAGGGAAAAGAGACAAATGTGTCAAGCGTAAACATCCAAGAGGTGCAGAAACACGCTTTACCAATGGCTGTGCTATCCCTGCCATCTCCGCCATCCATTTTTATAATCACTGTCGCACTTGAAAGTAGCCTCTATCAATATCACAAAGCATAATGTGTAGGTGTGCACAGTGCTGAATTTATCTGGCCTTTCGTGTTTTCATTTATATAATGCAACGATGTTCACAGTGTTTCACTTTTAACCAGGTAATCACTTAATGTAGCAATTAGTTAACCCAATCCTTGATGCTCTGTTTCCCCCAATCATCAGGTCACATTTTGAATTTGTCTAATACTTTATTTTATGACATTCAAAACTAATGACGTTCCCATGAGCATCAGCTGTACTTTGTGGTTAGTGCTAATTAGCACATATTAAAATGCTGACATGCTAAACTAAGGGTGTTGGACAACTGAACTGTTTGTGTTGGCTCAAACAAACTCTGGTGCACTTGCCTGTTTCGTTTGGTCTTTTTTGGTTGGCCTGAAAAATTGGGTCACTCTGCTTTCAAGCAAACTCTAGTGCAGTTTGTTTGTGGTTTTATGGCAAAGCAGTCCAACCACATGTCTCTGTGATAGCGCATGTGGGATTTTAGCACAAAATTAATAGTGGAACTAAAATCCGTCTGCTGGTTGTGAAAATCTTTGTAAGTGGTGCATATTTTTGCCAGATCTTTTGGTAACCATGCTAACATGTATAATATTCAGCATGTGAGTGCAGGGATTTTCAATGAATAATCAGAAAATGACAGGCAATAATATTGGCCTTGTGTCGCGCTTGTATCCTAGCCCATGCACTTTAGCATTTTCTCATTATAAAGTATGTGACATAGCAATCCCATACTAATCCCCCGAGTAATATTTCATGACACATTTTTTTGATAATGTTTGTTTAATAATAATAATGATGCTCACTATCACTTATTTCTTTAAGCTCTTTGTGACACCTAAGAAAATGCAGTTAATATACACATAAGAATCAGGACAGTACTCTGGAGCGTGAACTGGTTACCTTTTGGTTTGTGTAACATCACGCTTACTGCTCTTGGTTTGTTTGTAAAAAGTCAGTGTGAACACAAACTGGACCAAAACTGATGTAACATTTTTTTTTTTCTTGGTCTGAATCAAATGAACTGAACTACAGGTGTAAACGCAGCTAAGACAGTGCATGTGATAAACATCATACCTGCTTCATATCAACATGTTAGCATTGTCATTGAGACCATGCTAGCATGCTTTTGTTGATGAAAACTATGACTAAATATGTTTGTCAATTACCTTTTTTTCCAAGACGAGATGTTGATGACATCACCAACTTCATGCAATACTATTGACGAAAAAGAGATGAAAATGTATTTTAAAAGATAAAAACTTGATCCAAATTGCGTGCCATACAACACAGAGATAGAGACCAAAAATGCAGCATGCAGCTGCCAGTTATATGATGAAGTGTGTGTGCGTGCATGTACATTGGTCAGTGTCACAAGGGATGGTTACATTGGGTGAAATTATAGTGGCGATTACTGACATTTCATCTACATTGCAAGTTTCCTTAAAGCAGCAGTGTGAACATCAGTCTAAAAGTAGTGAGCTAACGAGTTAAAAGCCACACGCCTTTCAATCATAAACAACAACCTACAGCACTGCCAGCCCTCACGCACTGACCGTGAGACTCACGAAGTTGACACCTCTCACACGCTCGCGCTCTGTTTTCTCACACAGTGAAGAACATATTCATAGCTGAGAACATTGCAGTGCTTAAAGAGGACACTGACACAGACAGACTAAACAGAGCAGCACAACAGCAGCCCTGTGCAGCGGTGAGTTATTCAGACCATCAGAGGGAAAATGAGAAATGTACACAAAGGTGTTATATTATAATTTATTCCCATGCATGCTGTAATCTCAGTCAGTGGCTCTTCTGGCAGCAGCGTGTCTCCCTCTCCTCTCACGGTGAGTTGCTATGGTTACAGGGATGCTCTGTGTCTCTGAAACTTCTCATGATTTTCAATAAGTGTTTTTTAGGTTAGTATGATGCAAAATCATGAATGTAATTTTACTTCAGTGCTGAAATGTGGTCATATAACATAATTTAGCTTTTGGTTAACATCAGACAGGGTTGACAACAAACACGTTCTCATGCTGCCTGAACGAATGTCACAGCAAATAAGAGGAAGACTCAAAGCCACTCCTTCATGAAGAAATATAGCTCTATATGTTAAATAGGCTTTCTCTGCACACGTCAAAGCCTTAAGATTAGGTGTTTTTTTTTTTGTTTTTTTTCTAAAGCACACAGTTTGTGTGCTTTGAACATTGCTCTTCAATTTCACATCTATGACAAATTGAAGTGTTCATAAAAAAAGTACACCTTTGAGTGCAATTAGGACAGGTTGCTTACCAATCAGTGACCTCACCAATAATGTGACACTAGAACCACCCCTGGAGGTTTGTGCTACAAATCTGAAAATGGAATCATCAAATCATCATGCATTCGTATTTATCCCTGCTCTTTTTGTGGTTAATAGCTTAACTCAGCGGCCAGGGTGTCAGAAGATGAACTGCCTTTGTCGTCTTAGCATTAAAGAGCCTATGTGTGAAAGCACCTCTGACACAATCAATAACAAAAATATGCAATATGCAATCTGTTCGTTTTCTGGACAGAATTGTTCTGTGGAACAATGATTATCGTTTTCTCATTCATGTGTTTTTCATACAACTACTGTTTACTGTTTGTAGATGTTAATAATGCCAACCCCCGGGATGCTCCCAAAAGTACCCCCCACCCCACCCCACCCCCCACACACATACAATCCTCCACACTCCTCATTTTGGTTGCAAAATTACTCCATAAATTCACTAGATTCACTGCAGGAGAACTGTCTCTTAAATTAACAGTTTTCAGGGGAAAATGCTGGGAACTGAACGTTCTTATTCATCACTGACCACGATTATGGACTTGGCTTTTCATTTATAAATGTTTTAGAATTGCAAATGTGTCTGCTGAACTTTTTAGGCAAAATTCAAAGAGGGCTGATGACTGATGACCCTGCAGTTGGTAATGTCACATAAGGCAGGGGTAGGGGTCCACTGAATCTCACTCCAAAAGCTGGCAGCCCTGAGCCCAGTATGCACCTAACACCTGAGCAGGTAACAGTAATGTATGTATTTAGTGACATAAAGATGCTGTGTTAATTTGTCCTTCACATTACATGAGAGGCAGTTAGACTTGATTTGGCATACCAATTATTAGAAAAATGGATGTATTCTATCAATTAATACCAAATCTTATGTATAATGACAAAAACATGGTTTTGGTCAGATAAGATTGTCTGAAATGTTCAGTGTGATCTGACAGTTAGGGTTTTCTTTGACTAATACAAGATTTTTAGTCAACTAAAACAATGATGAGGTTGACTAAACATAATAAAAACTAAAAAGGACATTTAACAATGGACAAAGACTATTAAAATTGACTCTAGCTGACTGTAGTATTTAGCTCATGCTATAGCCGCTAGCATGGCTGTAAATTCTCAGTCTTGTTGCAGTATGACAGCTTAATGTACGTTGTTATTCATTAGTGGTTAATATGCAAAGAACAGCCAGGCAAGGTTCAGTGAGATAACACAGACTTCTATGTACTCTCACATGCTGTAAGCAGTCACTAAGTGTGAGGATCTGAAATGCTTGAAGAGCCACAGCTGATTTGTAAGCTGGACCTATCTGCCCACACAGTGTGGGTTGGTAGAATGAGATGACAAGACATAGCATGTCCTTGTGTAAAAGCACATGCCAAGCATTCGACTAAGCCAGAATATTACATGTTCACCTCATTTTGTGCATAATGTCTATAGACTGAGTCTATTGATTTGTGCATACTGTGAGTTCATGAGCCAAAGCCTGCAGGCATTCAAAGCTATCTCATTTCTACTGGGGATACTGTAGCGATTTAAGCTAAAATATGTAACACTTTCAGTTACTGTTGTAGCCTTTTGAGGTATTTACATTATGTGCATTTATGGATTTTAAACAATTCACAATAAAATAATGAAATTGTTAAAAATAGTGTGCCTGAGTTACAAAGTTGTATTTGTAATTCAGGTAATTGGAAATGGTAAGATGACTTAATCTTAGAGAGAATTCTGGGGGAGACGAGTTTTGTTTGTATGTCCTCTCTTACATGCCAGTCAGTTCAGCCCAGTTTTTCCGTGCATGTGTTTCAATTGAAGAACTAAACAGAGATAACAGAAATCTACTATTCCAAACTTTATCAGACATAATTGACATTTGCAACCTTTATCATGCTCCCTCCAGGACTTGTGTGCCTGAGTCGGCATCTGGATTGTGGCCTGTGACATTTAGACAACAGTTAGAGCAATTCCAGTCTCCATTAAAGCACTGCTTGTTGCTATAAATCCTATTCTTCATTTGGACTGATTTCCAAGAATAATGCCAGTGTGCTGAGGTTAAAGCAAATCATTCAAAATGACTATGAACAACACATACAGTATTCTAAAACCAATAATTACCTTGCCAGATAAAATCAGCAATTGTAACCATTTGAGCCTTGTATGACAAATCCCATTACCTTTTAAAATCCCGATCATGTGATCATGATTGTTGATTAACGGTGGCCTGTTGGGACAATTTGGCAAACAGCTGTTTGTTGGTGTGAAGATTTGACGAGCAGTTGCACTGCCAGCTGCAGACACTGCTTACAGTAATACCTGTTTTTACTGAAACTAATTCCAGAAAATGAATATAATCAAACATTATGTCACCTGCATGCTTAGCTGAGCTTCATGAATTGCATAAAAAAAAAGAAAAAAGGAAAACATTTTGGGCACTGGTATCTGGTTATTACCATTTTATACAGGGAAACAGTGGCTATATTTCAGAGTGTGCTGACATGCATGTGATGGGACTATATAATCAATTTCACCAGTGCATGCCATAGTAATAATAACATCATCATCAAGTACAGGGTAATTATAGCTGCGGGCTCTTCATTGATCTTGGGGCGAAATGGGTGATCCCCTTTCAGCTGCAGAATAATAGCTAAACCTTTAACCTGAACTTGAATCAATAAACCTGCAGGATTCCCCCTTCACTGTGAATGAGCAACAGCGATGGAGCACCATTAGGCATAGTGGTCATGAAATTCTGTCATTGTCTTCTCTCTCTGGAACTTGCTGCATTAGATTAAAAGCTGCACTGTTTGATTTGTGATGAGCTGATTGTTCTTAATATTAATTACATTCAGAAAACCAAGAAAATCTGGGTATGGATGAATAATTCATGTTTGTTTTTGAACCAGCCTTGTGAAACTGGCATTCACTAAATAATGTATGACTGTGTGTCTGTGATAATAGGGTTTGCATTAGAAGTAATATGCTTTCCTTCATTCCACAGGGCCGATTCTTGCCTGGGCTAGTTATTGTGCAAAAATTGATTTCCCTAAAACTGTGTGTGCCAAAAGACATTAGTCAGCGTTGTCTGGGAGCCAATGTTGTGCAAAAAGCCCCCACGTGTTGCAGTTGGAAGGTGAGGGATATTTTTTAATCTCATATACGCAACCCTAGTAAATGTGATTATTCCCATAATGAAGAGAAATTGCTGAACAAAGAGATCAATAAGATTTAAAGTATACAACCATCTGCAATGATGAGAAATCTACATTCTGAATTTGAATTAGGACCTCTGTTGAATGGGGTTCATAGCATCCAAATGAGATTTCCTGGTACTAAGTGGAAATAACATGAACCTTTAACAATTAGTATTTAAGATATCCCCTGTTCACTGGAGCTTGAAGGAAAAGTGTGATGCACAAATAATTCACAAGAGCGTGTATAATTTCAGCAAGAGCTGAAAAAATTGCTTTAATGAGTGTTCAAACAAAGCAGGGAATTAATATGATGTGCATGCATCACAAATTGTAATCTCAATGGAAAATAAAAGTATCCTCTGGTAGAGGGAATGATTGTGGGAAAACACAGAGGTTAATATAAAGTAGGAGAAGTTCTACTAATAAGCACTTGTGTTATAATGTGGAAATAGCTTTAATTACAGGTAAAATGAATGAATTTCATTAAACCAAAGTTATTATATGATGTCTTTTTCTCATGGGGGAATGTTTTTTTCCTATTCTGACACTCAGCAAAGGTATTTTAAATACTTTAGAGTGAAGAGAGACCCAGGGAAATGGTTGGATTTCAATGTGACATTTGTAGGTTTCATGATATTTTTAGATGCTCTGATACAAACAACAACATGTCAAAGCATTGATCATTGTATTTGTCACAGACGTAGAAGAGTGGGAGAGAGAAGACTGACAGAAACAGATTTCTGTCAAAACTTTGCTCAATAATATGTCACGCTCAAATTCACAATTACAAACCTACTGACATAAAACTGGTTCATTTTCCCCATTTATTATTTCAAAGCTGAGATTAATCACATGGGGGAAATAATGACCAAACCTAATCACAGACTTCTGCTTCGTGCTCAGCAATAATTACAGTCAGACTGACTGGCCAGCTATATGATTTATGACAGAACATGATGGATATTAATGGATTTTGTAATTGGTGCATATGTTTATGAAAATGGCTGTCTGCTTCTGACAATATGAAAAGAAATCAGGTAAAGCAAGACTTGTCTCCAGAGCAGCCAGCTGAGGACAGCTCAAAGACTGTTGTTGTACTTCCAGAAGATCACATAAATGATATCCAGTAAGCATGTCACCGCAATGTAACAGAACACTGTGGGATTAAACTGTGGACTGTATAGTGGACAAGTTGGCTATAGTGAAAACAACACTGAGCACATTGAGCATGAACAGTCAGCTGCATGAACAGTCAGCTGCATGAACAGTCAGCTGCATGAACAGTCAGCTGCATGAACAGGACGGCTTCTAAAAGAGAGAAAAATCCAAATAAAACAAAATAAAATGTGGAAGCAAATCTTTTTGGGTTGGCTGCCAAAAACTGAATTCTATATGAGCACTATGGTATACG
Source organism: Chaetodon trifascialis (assembly GCF_039877785.1). Taxonomy (NCBI): domain Eukaryota; kingdom Metazoa; phylum Chordata; class Actinopteri; order Chaetodontiformes; family Chaetodontidae; genus Chaetodon; species Chaetodon trifascialis. The sequence goes on along the minus strand of NC_092071.1, from coordinate 17,662,054 downwards.
AGCACTGACTATTTTCTATGTGCTAATTTATGTCCATTTTGTTCTGCCCTTATTAGTATTGTTCCTAACAGCTCAATGCATTATTCTGATTGCCTTAGAAACAACAGCAAACAACAAAATTGCAGTAAAAAATGTGCCAGATGCTAGAAAAATCAACCCTGAAGATAACCCAAATGATACCACGAAATACCTTCAAACTGTGCTCCCAAACCACTAAAATAACTGGAAAATGACATACCAGGTAGTCCAGTTATTGAGGTTGCCTGGGCTTGTGGCATTTATGTAATTAAATTCAGCACCCTTCAATAGGCACAACACACACTGAAATTTAGCAATGTAGGTCTAGTTTCAAATCAGTTGTAATGATATTCCTGGCCTACTATCTGCTGACTACACCACTTAAAAGTGCTGAAGTTTATATACACATAACAATAACTCCACTTTGATATTGAGGAAGATGGTTAATGAGTCATAGAGGACAAGAGGCTTTGTGTGAGTAGTTTTTTTTTTTTTTTGTGAGGCGTACAATTGTGTGACAGGCAGTGGACAGAGAAAGTCAGACTGAGACTGACGTACAGAAGAAAAGGCTCGAAAAACAGATAAGAGGTAAAGGCAGGCTGAATAGCAGTCAGGCTGTGGATTCTGCAATAGTCCCAGAGGTGCTGGATATGAACCTCCATCACCAATATCCTTAGGCCTCAACCAGCAAAGATGCATTTGAAATGAAGAGAAGAGTGGACACCTGCTTGAATAAAAAAGACAAATCGGGCTTTAAAAAAACATAATTCTCTGCCATGGTTGTGCCTCCAGTATTCTGATATGTTTAAAGCTGGAGATGGTAATGTTGGAGAACCCAGCAAGAGTAAGCTGGATTGTGAAATTATGCAACCGAAAAATCCTATCCCGTCCTTTCATGCCTCTCTTCAAAGCCACTCCCCCGAAACAAATGAGCACGCCCTGCCTGACATGAGGCTTGAGGACCAGTTCTTTTAATAAATACACGAATAAACAACTCTGTTAAATGCCACAATCATATAAACACAAGCAAAATAGCTGTCATGAAGGTAACTTTCCGCCCAGCCTGGTTGTGTGTACTGTGCTACCGGCTTAGCTGCTGAACCAGAGTCTGTCGGCTCAGGGGGTGTATACTGGAGTGCAGTGCATCATTGTCATCCCTAACTGCATTCAGCTGATGTCTCATTCCCACGTAAGACAACACCTAACATTATCATAATGGATATAAACAACGAACACGGCTTTAATTATTAGCACTCACAGCTGTCCAGCTAGCACATTAGCATTGGGAAATTTTGGTTGCGTTGTCTCTGCCATTCCTGTGTGACTACTCGCTATAGCTTTCGTAACGTACCTTTGGAAGACTCTGGTCATTTGATTTGGCCCATAGCATTTGATTTATTGATTGCTGTCAGGAAGTAAAGGGATTTTTTTTTAATTATTATTCAATTATTATTAAATGAGGTATCCTCATTAACAAAGGTGTAGAGATGGAAAGCAATATATTATATCACAGAAAAAACAAACAAACAAACAAAAAACCTTCTAAAATACACTACCTGCCTAAGAGTGTTACCAAATCGAGTCTGGTTCTACAGTGCGTGGGTGAGTAGAATCAAAAGTGTTCTCGTTAAAGCATATAAAAAGTTTCACTGCAGCCACTTTGCTGGACATATTGGAGAAGACCCATAGTGCAAAAGCAGGCCATTATCATTTTTCTGGTACAGGAGCTGACATTCGCAAGTGGTTGAGTTGGTATCTTCAAAGTAATGAGGTGGAATACTTCACATTCAATAATAATTCACTAGTGTAGCCTTTGGGAATGTAATGTGTATTTTTTGCAAATGTCAGAAGCCTCTCCAATTATGACACAATAAAGTGAAATGTTATCTGCAGCTGATTGTAGCTTTTTGTTACAGTAATAATTGTTTGCATGCTCAACAGCCTATACTCCATGTTTGTCAATACAACAGTGATTGTTTGGCATTAATGTTTCTGTCATGACTGTGAATGAAGTGTTGACTAAGAAGGGACAAATTAAGAAAAAGGAATATTGTCCAGCAGAAGAAACATTTTGTCATCTGTCAATCAATTCTATTCTATGCAGCAGAACCTCTCCATTTCATGGAAAGGGACTTGGTGGGTACATTGACTCAGGAAAAAGGTGGCATCCAGATCTTTGACCAGATGAGTGTTTCATCAAATGGACAGAGACTGCTTGCAGTCCAGGGCCTAGACTTTCATAACAAGGCACAGTAAAAATGATATTGTCAATTTCCAGTACGTAACGATAGCTGTTGTGCTGTCTTTAAAGGTCAACTACAGCCTGTGTAAGCTGCAGTCCACTGAACAGAGCCTGTGTCTCCCCTACCATTCCCCATCTGAAGTCCATATGAAACAGCTAAATAGGGTGATTTGAAGGTATGTTTTCTTTTATGTCCATGTAATTTACCTCTGAAAGTTTAAAGGGCAACTGTGTATACTTCCAAAATCAAGTACATTTTTTCTAAAAATCATGTTTGACCCAACCTCCTCATGTCTATACTTAAAGATCCCCTCAGGAAACAACTAGCTGACCCTCCAATTTCAAATTTACCAAACACAAGAGCAGCATGTTTAACAAAAGTTTATGCATACAGTAACCTGCTTTGTGTTAATGGCCCACTTGGACTGAACTGTACTTTCTTTGTGTGAACGTTAGGAGAAAGTAGTGTCGTGCAACTTGTTTGGATGCACTCAAAAACACATCAAACACTGCGCACACACACACACACACACACACACACACACACACACACACACACACACACACACACACACATTGATGGTTGTAAGCTAAAAAGGTCATTTTTATTGTAGCTACAATAAGGAGAGCCAACTTTGTGAAAACTAAGGTCAGGAAAAGTCAACAGACAGCTCAAAATGTTTTCCACAAAATACAGTTTTTACAGTTTTCAGAGAACTTTCTTATGTTTTGCTAACTTTCCAAAATTACCCAACATTTGGCCAATTGTCAAGGAGCCATAAGGTATGCATACACTGAATATATGTCAGTCATGTTCTGAACATGCAGTGATCACACCCTCATATTCCTCAACACACGGACATACCGCATTCTGTGCTTACGCTTCACAAAACATCTGTTTTTCATCATGCCTCAGTCAGTGGGGCCTATTTTGCAGGTCACTGTGATGCAGAAAATAGAATAAGCAAATACTGTATATAGAGCTGAGTAAAATGATAACTAATGATTTTACTTCCACTGCAGTTAATCCTGACACTATTATAGAGAAGTAGTCTGTCAAAGATAAAAGATGGTCTTGAACCATCACACCCCACAACACTACACAACACCCATCATTTCAAAGGCATCAAAGACTTTCAGCTTTGAGATGAGAGCTGATTTTCAGAATGGACTGTGAGCACAGAACACACAAAACAAATATTGAATACCCAACAACGGAGCTGCCTGATTTTATATTAAATATTCTTGGTCTCTTTGACTTCTCATCGGTTGGACATCATCTCAAAATTTAATATCTCTCAAATGAGAAATTTTATGGCCTTTTTTTAAAAAAAAAAAAAAAAAAAAAAGGAAAGAAAGAAAATAAAAAGGTCATGAAATTTATAAAGATCAGTTTACCATAAAAGAAGACTGTAAGCTGAGGCTAATTAAAGTTAGAGGGCCAGATGTTGGCTGTTGCTATTTACTAAACATATCCCTTTGGCAGTTAAAACTTCCTGCCAACATGAGAGATTTTGATTCCCCATGAAGTGAAATTCAGATACAAGTTCATGACATTTGGCTCATAAATATGGGTGGGAGCTTTGGAATATGAAGAGTGAAGGCATGCATCACACTGCTGACAGTGCTAGCCAACGGCAGCGCTCTCTGTAGATAAGTTTGTGACAAGAAACACACAAAAATGATGAAATACGGTATAAATTCAGGTCTCAACACCCTCTTTACTTAAACATATTGGGAATTTTGCCACTGATGTAGAAAGAACAGCATCTAATACAAGTTAACTAACAACTTAGCTCTTTGTATGAATGTTGATTCTGAAATGAGCCAATAGCACACCTTCTGCATTCAATACAAACCTTTACATCTCAAAATGTACACTAAAAAGTCAACAAATGTCACCCAAATGTGAAAATGGCCTCTGCTGTTTAAATCATTTTATGACATAAATGGGCTCGACGCACATGGCATTAATGAACATTTGCATCTGGAAAGAGTCAATGACCAAGATAGGTATTAGATTCTTCTTCCAATATTGAATCGTATATTCCTGATGAGAACAACAACAACAACAACAACATGGCCTTGTTTATCAAGGCTGTTGCAACGATCAAGACTTTTTCTTCGAGGCCATTGGCTCCCTTATCAGCCCTGTTATCCTCACTGTGTTGCTGCCATGGAGCTTGACCTTCCATGACTACTAGGATAAAATGGGCCTTTGTGGAGCCTCGTTGGCCCTCTCTTCGACCCTCTTTTCAGTGATGTTCTGGATGTTTTTGTTCTATCTTTCCAGCATTTGTTTTGACTTTACTTCATCGCCGTATCGCCTGGCTTGCTACGAGGCTCACAGGCAGCAATCAGCTTATCTATGAGATACAGATTGCTCTAGGTCCTCAGCACTCTCCATCCAGACCAGTAGCACTTTATCCCCCCAGTGTACTCTGACTAAGATGAGTTCCAGCTGGCTATTATTATTTTAGCCTTTGCCTGTTTTATATAGTTGATAATGGCAGACACTGGCCCATTCCCAAACCAACCCTTTTTCAGAGCAGCTCATGAATTTCACATGCTTGCCATTCTCCGCCATAAACAGAATATATCTTTCACAATGGATACTGTTAGCTATTTCATATGCTATTTCCATGTAAATGCATAATGTTGCCAATACAATCAAAATATGTTATAAAATAGATGGAAAATTGATGCCTGCATCAAAAGGAACATGTGAGTAGAGGACAAATTAAATACATTTAGCTGGTTGGAACAAAGTAGTATTACCTTTGTATTTCAAATGTACTTCACACACTGTGATTTCTATTCCACCATAACAGTCAAATAGAGGTGGCGCAATGACATTAAGTCACTCTTTGCCGAAAGCAGAAGTCTTCCTTTACTTACGCTGTGTGTCCTGTGCCACTCCACTCTGCCATGATCTTGTTTTCCTGTCTTGTTTCCTGTTCACCGACTGGGAGTTTGGGAAATCTCATATCCCAGGTTTCAGACAGCCCCCTCAGGCTAACTGATGCTCTGTGAGGGGTGTGTCATATGTCAGGATTTAGGGTGAAAAAAAAAGAGGCTTTTTCTGTATCTCTCAGGTGCCCACTATGCTCGCTTAAGTGTGTGGTCACCCCAGCTGGGACACTTTTCCCCTACCCCTTATGCTTACTCCTTATGCTCTGTATTTGTAATACACCATAGTTACTGTATACATTATGTTGCAAAGAAACAACAACGTCAAATTAACATTACTGTCCTGATGACTCAAAATAAGTTTAAAGGGTAATTTGTTTGCCATAAGGTGTTGTTATCTACTGGTACTGTTACAGATACATTAGCATTCGATCAGGCTATGGATTTCACGTAATGAGTGTCATTGCAAATGTAACTGAAGACAACCAAACAATACACTCATGGTTACTTGCTCAAAGCTATAGAGAAAATCTTTGCATGTGTTGATCTTACAGACAGGCTGAGTCCACTGACAAACAAAAAGTCTTCCAATGTGTGCTTTAAATAACTTCAAGCATGTCGAGTCTACATCATCCTTGGCCAGCAACATCTCCAAGTCCAACTCAGTCCTCAAGCTGGATGATTTGTAGTGTATCTCTACAGCATCACTTAGCCCCAAAAACCCGAATGCCTGAGAAACTACTGATGGACAAAATATCTACCAACTCTGAAGAAGTATTCAGAGCCAAGCTAATGTAATAGATTAAACCAGAGCTCAACATGATTGAGATACGAACTAGAAGTTGAAAAGACATTAATTGAATAGACCTTAAAGAACACGTCACCATCACTCAAACTGAGTGAAAGTACAGAACCTCAGCAAGCAGAGACCATAGCCGTACAACATTAGTCAAAGGAAAGAAGTCAAAACAAGATGACCATGAACAATCCACCAGTCTAAACATGCTATTTACTGTAGTTTTCCCAGTGGGTTTCACCTTGCCGTCTGTCCCATTTTAAGATATTTTGTTGTGAGAAAACATGCACATTGCAAAGAATATTGACTTTCCTGATTTTGGAAATGTGACCCCATTCCATCCTTTAAAAGTTCTCAGCAGTTTTCCACAAACAGAAGGGATTGTTTTTACAGCTGTTTTCTATACTTACGGGCTTGTATTGATCAAAGATGATTAAACAGATATTTCATTGTTTGGCCACACATACAGTAGTCAATGTTAAAGTTCTCTGCATGTGTAGAAAAAAAAAAAGCCTGTGCTCGGACTGAATCCAGTTAAGTCGTTCCCACCTGTCTACTCTATTCCCTTGTTACTTTATTTCTTCTCCTGAACAAAGAACCAAAAAAAAAATTAAATGGTGAGTGTGCCAAACCACTGATAGGACCCATAAAGTGATGCCGCTCATGCCAGAATTGTTATGTTTATCTATTATGTCAGAAACTCTCTTGCACCTGGTACTGCCCTCAACCACATTTGAGTATTATTGCCACACGTGTAGAGGTTGATGGGGCCCAAAATATAGCAGACCTCCACATAAGCATATTTTAATTAAAGGGCCAGTTTGTGCATGTAATATTGCGCTCTCATTTCTCTTCAACAATGCCTTTTTTATTGTGTGTTTCCTCTAGTGAGAGGGGCTGGCCAGTGATGCCAGGCCAGGGTTGTTTCCGTGGTAATGAGCTGTCAAGGATATAAAGAAGGCTGTTCTTTTTTTTTCTTTGCATATCTCTTCCTTCCAAATAGGGACTGTAGACGGGAGAGCTAGTCTGGCAGCAGCATCTGTGGAGAGCACGCCCTGGGGATTCTAGTGTCACAGATGCAGTTTAAGAACCATGTGAATGGAGAGGCTTTCCCTGACTGCAGGCTGTGGGACTGGCATGATTAGACCTTGAGATGTTGTCTGTTGAATGGGAGCTGGGTTCTGAGGTATTCAGAAGGACCAGTCTAGAGGACTGATTTAATTTGCCCACAAAATAAATTCTCCAATACGTCTCTGCTGTTTTGGGTTTGCTGATATGTTTCTCTCTGATTGTGTAAGTGCTAATTGTCTCTTTCATCATGCATTTCCGCTTAGCTCAAAGCAGCAAACTTGTTCACCAGTAATATGCACAGCTATTAAGGCTAGCTGAAGATAAACTATAATTATTGTGGTCATCCCTCTCTCTGTCACTCTGTACTAGTGTCACACATGTGCACACCACTTTCTATGATTTCAGTATACTATTTCCAAAGTTTATAGCTGATGAGGAAATCTTTGTAAAATGGACTGGTGGAAAAACTCTGGCAGAGACATGATGCAATCCCGACATCAAATGCAAACTCATGATTTGCATTAACTGGTGGCATGACCACCTACTATCATTCCAGCATGCGCAAGATTCTTGAAGCTGTGATAAGACTCAACTGAATAAGAAGTTATATTCCTTTAGCCCATGGCACCCACTGCAGCGTATGCTTGTGCAACTGGTTCCAGATAACCAGGTTAAAATTACTGAGCTTCTTGAATAAACTGAGAAGGTGAGTTATTGCAATAGAAAGCTTACTAGCATGAGTCGTGACTATAAGGTGTCTGTTCAGTGCGCAGTAAAGAAACTAATGCTCCTCTGGCAATACATTTTCATCAATGCTGGAGATAGACTTATTCATAAATATCTGTTACCTTTATCATCTGTATTTCCTGCTACAAACTTGCAACTTTGAGAAGTTGCCTGTTGTTTCGTCATTGATAAGGAATTCTCTAAATATGAATTTCTACTCTTGCCTGGATGTTGCTTTTGCTGTGTGATTGACAGGTCATTAATTAGCTGGTTCAGAGTTCAGAGAATGGCAATTTGTCGACCTCTGTATAGTGTCAAGCAATGCAGGGAGTATAACAAGAAAGACCTGCCCATTTTGATTGAATGTTTCACCATGTAAATTAGTGAGAGAAAGAAGATATCTATATTCAGTACACATGTCAGTCAGGATTCAATACAAAACAAACTGGACTGGTAAACAAGATTTAGTGCAAGATGCGGCAGCTCCATTGTTGGCATTTCTTGGTGCTGTGCAAGTGAGTTTTTCCAAATTAATTGGGAATTGGCAGTGATACAGTATTTCACATATTTTTACTGTTATAGGTATAGCTTTAGGCAGATTGTGTAATGTACAACAGCTTGTTGGCATTGTTATTCCTTGTGATCTCTCCCTCAAATACAAGCGCGCACACATACAATGATCACTCATGGGGTTGTTGTGCTGAGTCTCTTTAGTACACAAGTTTTTCAATTTCATAGGTTTATTGATACTTGGCAATGTTAAGCACAAACAAACTTTGCACACAGTGACATTGTGAACGGGATATGTGGTTCAGGTTGTAATCTTTGGCTCTTTTGATAAACACTAGAATATTTCAATGTTATGACTGAACGCTGAGGTTCACATCTTGCTATAACATCCTTTGCAGTGTGTATTTGATGTTGTGTAAAATCTTTTAAAATCTTTTGCAACTCTCGTATCGCCTGCAAGATTTCATTTGCATCAAGTGTCCCGACTATCCAGGCATACGGGCATCTTTGAGAAAAGGTAGAATATGAAAGTGCTTTCACTTACAAACATAATAATATCGCCATGTTAACCTTCAGTCCTATTGAGAGCCAGAACTAAAAAAGGGTTAACCCTATATTGCATAAAACAAACAGAGAAAACACAAAAATAGGAAAGAATTTTAAAAATCTATGACTCTTGACACTGTGATGATCTGTACTGGCAGAAAATACAGAAATTGCTCCTGCTGCTCATCTTACAATGTCAGGCTGTTGTGGAAATCAAATTAATTTTCCACCTGGGATTGCCGTATCGCTAGCCAGACAAGAATGATGTATTGCACTTGATATTCATTTTCCATCATCTTTGCCAATCTTTGCACTTTTTGGCAGGCTAATAGAGGTCTTTTTAAGAGTAGGGACATCATCCATTTCAAATTCAAGATAACCACTTGTGTTACATAATGACTATCTCTATGACAGCAGGAATGTGTTTCCTTTTAATAGAACATAGCTTTGGTGTACAAGCCAGTGCATGATGTGTATCTACTGAAAAGAATTATTCCTATTTTTAAGAAGGTGCAATAATTATAATGATAATAGTAACCCAAATGCTGTGTGTGACATTTCCTTAAAAGTAATTAATGATTCAGTAGGTTATTAAAGCATTAAAAAAAAAAAAAAATCTGTGTTTGTATCAGTCTGTAAGTAAGGTTTCTTCTATTTCTGCTGCATTTGACAATACTCTCATGGACATAGAGAAATTAAAGGTTTTTAAAATATAGTAAATTTTAGGCCATATTATAATTTTTTTTTATAATTATGTTGGGAATCTGCAAATCTGAATCTGTTTAGTTGACAACAGTAGGGTGAGTGGGATGGTGATGAAAATGTACACAATCACACCATGATATGTGGGCGACGGAAAGGGAGAGAGACATGATGCCCATGAGGACTTTGCTTTGTTAAAGCTGCTACTGTTCGACCACTAGCCCACATGGACTGGTGGTCGATGTACCGACCCCTACCATAAGTCTGTGGAGCATAAAGCATATTATTACAGTGGCGGCTGTGGCTCAGGATGTAGATCAGAGGTAGATTGTCCACTTATCAGAGGTTCGGTGGTTCGATCCCTGGCCCCTGCAGTCTTCATGTCGAAGTATCGTTGAGCAAGATACTGAATGTCATATTGCTCCCAATGGTGTGCCATCGGTGTGTGATTGCGTGTGAATGGATAACGCTCATTATGAGCAGGTGGCTTAGCCGCCATACAAATGTATGACTGTATGGGTAAATGCAGACTTGTGTCGTACAAGTGCTTTGAGTGGTTGTCAGACTAGAAAAGGGCTATATAAATACAGTCCATTTACCATTTACAGTCCATTACATTTATAGTACCCACTTTTCAAAAAAAAAGAAAAAAAAAAGATGAGGTGCATAACTATTCTCTATGTTGAAATAACAAGAAAATACTTTACCTTTTCAGAGGATATAGGCCTCTCAATTATTGTAAGCAGAGGTGATGTCAGGACAAAATAAACAGATGGTCTCCTCCCAGGTATAGCCTCAGGAGAGGCAGTGACAGACATATCTGCACCAGTGAGAACACATAGCCCTATGCTGTGTAAGTACACAGAATGCTTGCCCTGATATGATACTCCCATGGCGAGGATATGTAGAGCCATGCGCATAGGAGTGTCAGGCTTGATTGACAAATACACCTCAGTCATTAACACTCATTCCCTCACTCTGCTCTCCATAATGCTGCATGGATTAGTATTTGTAAGATGCTATGTAACTTGGAGCAAAACATGGGAGGAGAGGATTTCCTTGAGGTTGGCGCTGTGGAGGTGTCTGTGTGTGTGCAGAGAAATGTCTATATATAGATACAGATAGATATAAATGGATAGCTAGACATCGATAGCACCCCTCAAAAAGACACATCTTCTCATATAATGTTTTTTTTCTTATTTTCTCTTGTCTCAACATTGGAGATTAATACTGAAGTCATTAAAAGTATGAAATACACGTGGTATTATGTGGTGAACAACAAAATGTAACCAACAACAGTAACAGTGGCATAGGTCCTCTGTGCAAGCATGTTATTATGACTATGATATTTAAGTTTTTGGTTAGATAGTGGCTGTAGTAATTATGATGGGAAATAAGGACCAGGTCAGGTGATGTAGTATAAAGACCAAAGTCTGCATGTGGATCAAACAAACACAAGACTTTCAAGGAGACTATTCATGTCCTGTGTGCAATGCAAAGTCCTATTTTAACTTACGTAATATATGTAAGTTACTGACAAAGGTTCAGTATGATGAAGGTCCACTTATGTCATACTGGCCTGTGGCTGGTACTATCCAATGATCATCGTTTTGGGAGTCATTCGCAATCGACCCATTCAGTCATTTGACGCATTCAGTCATTTAGGGATGAGGATGAGTTGAGTGTAAACAAAGCAGCATATGTTTTATATTTTAGATTCTTCAAAGTTGCCACCTTTTGCTTTGATGACAGCTTTGCACACTATTGGCCTTTTCTCAATGAACATCATGAGGCGGACACCTGGAATGGTTTTCAATTAACAGGTGTGTCTTGTCAAAGATAATTTGTGGAATTTCTTGCCCTAATGTCTTTGAGACCATCAGCTGTGTTGTACAGAGTGTTTGTACACATTAAAGAGCCTTATTTGACTACTGTATTAATCCATATCATGGCAAGAACCATTCAACTAAGTAACGAGAAACAACAGCCCATTACTACTTAAATGCAGTAAGTGAGTCAGTGGGGAAATTTCAGCAAGCTTGAATGTATTTTCAAGTGCAGTCGCAAAATCCATCAAACGCTATTGTGAAACTGGCTCTCATGAGGACTGCCCCAGGAAACGAAGAGCAAGAGTTACTTCTGCTGCAATGGATAAGTTTATTACAGTTACAGCCTCAGAAATCGCCAATTAACGGAACCTCAGATTAGAGCCCACATAAATGCTTGACAGAGTTCAAGTAGCAGACACATCTCAACATCAGCTGTTCGGAGGAGACTGTGTGAATCAGGCCTTCATGGTTGAATTACTGCAAAGAAACCACTGCAGAGGGAGACCAACAGAAGAGAACTGCTTGGGCCAAGAAACACAAAGACTGTACATCAGACCAGTGGGAATCTGTACTTTGGTCTGATGAGTCCAGGTTTGAGATTTTGTTCTGACGTTCTGACCACCAGGTCTTTGTGAGATGCAAAGAAGATGAATGGATGACATCTAGACGTGTGGTTCCCAACGTGAAGCGTGGAGGAGGACGTGTGATCGTGTGGGGCTGCTTTGATTGTGACACTGTTGCCGATTAATACAAATTCAAGGCACATTTTAAGCAGCATGGCTTCATGGGACCATCATTTGTTCTTCAATATGACAGTGATCCAAAGCACACCTCTCAGCTATGTAAGGACTATTTGACCAAGAGATTGATATAGTGCTGCATCAGATGACCCTCCCTCCACAATCACCCCATCTGAATCCAGTTGAGATGGTTTGGGATGAGTTGGGTCACAGAGTGAAGGAAATGTTGTGGGAACTGCTTCAAAACCATTCCAGGTGACATCCTCATGAAGCTGGCTGAGAAACTGCAGTTTCCATCAGCAGTAAGCAGTAAATGGTTGCTCTTTGCATGTGCATTTTTGAACTACTTTCCCAAACATGATGTGCTTGATGGCGTTATCAATGACTTCTGATGAAACCTGAAAGCTCTTTAGTTTCCCTTTTATATGTCGCTTTACATTTATTCACCCAGAAACAGGTTGGGGAAATTTTTTTGTACCAAACGAGCAACCATTTAACAGAACAAGCTATAGAGCTGCTGGCTGCAGCTTAATATATCTTGGCTGCATTGTGCAATTTAGCAAGATTTAAATTTTGAAATGTAAATTTTTCAGCAATTCAACACTTTAGTGACACTCTGCTCACAGTTGGTGCTACGCAACACGAGAAGTGTTGAACAATGTATCCCCGTTCAAAGGCTTAATATATTTGTTGAAAACAGTTTTTTAAAAAAATGCTCTGCTGGCAGAGGTAACTGTGTACACTTATTATTATGTCGGCAGTGCATATATCAGCAAAGCATCAGAAGTCGCTACGGAGCCATTAAATCTGAGGCCAGTGACAGACTGATCCAACTGTGCTACAGTCATCAAAGACTGACATCCCCTCAGATGCTGGAAGAAAGAATGTCTCATTTTTCTTAAACCAAGTTTCGTTGATTTCTCTCTTCTTGCATCTCTCCTCCCATCTTCAGTGGGAGGGACTAAGATGTGAGAAAAAACACAAGTCAGGGAAATGTGGATGCATTTCAGTGAATTTGAAGGAACTCATGATCAGTTGGACTGGCTGGTTGTCTGCATGTACAGAAATAAACCTGTTAATTCTGCTTGGTTTAGTTGATCAATATGTCCCAGACTAGCAAGCAACATGTTCTATTTCAAATCCCTGGACTATCTGGTGAAATGTGGTTCTTGTAGGTAAATTTAAAACAGGCAGTATTCTCTCAACAAATGTCCTACAGCAGGGCACTTACTGTATCCTTGTTTCCTGTGAGCCAGTATATATATATATATGTGTGTGTGTGTGTGTGTGTGTGTGTGAGTGTGTGAGGCACGCGCACTACCTGCTGCGCCACCATATAACTAAAAGGTAATAAATGGCTGCCATCTGCCAAGCAATACAAAAGTATCTGCTGCCATATCATTAGTCTACAGAGCAGCTTCTTTCATCAGGGTCTAAGACTCCGGTAACACCAAAATGTGGAAGGTAACATAATGTCTCTGTTGTTGGATGCAAAAGCCAACACAATAAAAGGAAGTGAGGACCCAGTGGATTAAATTGGAGTGTTTTAAGACTCACTTCAGAACTGAAGCTCGATACCAATTTCAAACTTAGAACATATGTACAGTATTGCCATCTTGATGTTGCTTTACTGTTTATTCTGCTGGTTGGTATGTTTAATGTGGTTACTAGCACCCATCGTAGACCCACTCGCTTAAATGTTGAGAGATAATCAAGAGAAACTGTGTGAATGTTAAGCCTCATTTGAAACCAGTTAAACAACCAAAATACTAGGTTGGATGTGGGAGACTGTTTTGCCGTCTCACACAGCCAGAAGTTAAGGTTATCTCCACACTTCATACTGCAACAGAAGTCAGTTTTGTTGTTACGGGAAAGCACACTCTGTGGTGTGCTGCATTGGTATGTGTGTCTATTGCTACTGTATGCAAATGTTTTTGATAGACATACCCCATAGTACACTGACTACTGTACTTACATTATATACTTTGAGTTTTCTCTCAAATAAATGATGTTGAGATGCCTAATTCTACTGTTTGTATCACTCAAAGAATTGAGTCACATTACATTTACTAATTAACCTACATTTTAAGGTTACCTCTTCTAAAACACATGTAAGCCTTACCTCATTTTTATTCCTATTTTGAGCCAATGAATACATGAATTTAACCATGTTTTCTTACCTAAGATGCATTGCATAATGTTGTCAATAGAGTGAAAACAGGTGGAACCATATTTTGAGTCGAGTATTCCTATTGTTATAATGCTGTCACCATAAAAACACAGTCTTTCTTTCTTTCTTTCTTTCTTTCTTTCTTTCTTTCTTTCTTTCTTTCTTTCTTTCTTTCGTTGGTGTTATGAGTGACATAAAGGGATTACAGCTTGCAATTAGTTGTGCAGCCCTGTGTGTGCCTTGTATGTGTCAGTGCAAGCTGTCCTGAAACACAGTCAGTACAAATCTTACATTGTAAATTGGGAAGGATTATGCTATTTGTTGCCTCTAAAAATGTGTTTGTTTGTTTGTTTGTTTGTTTGTTTGTTTGTTTTCTCTCTTATATTAAAGGTTGCCTGTGCTGCATGGATGTTTACAAAGGTCAGAGTTACTAAACCACCTTTGACCTTCCATTATGCTACAAGCGATAATAATGTGGAAATTGACGCATGTTGAAATGGAAAGTTTAGAGGCTAGATGGATCATAGCAGACATCTCTTAGTGGCTCTGTATGAAAGTTTGCTTTGTGGCCAGAAAGCACAGAGGACAAACAAATTCTGCTTATCTGATGTGATTGTTTGCTGTTGTGTGTATGGATTGTTCCACAGCACTGCCACCAATTACTTACAGGCTTGTTAGCTGCCACCACAGCTGTTATGCTCACCTCCCCTCCAGACATAGTGGGGCGCTTGTAGCTTCAACAGAAATGTAGGCTATTATCTGCTGTTATGTTGTCAGACATCCGCTGGTATGCTCGTAGGGCTAACACCCCGAAACACAATGTTGCTTTTAGCTGAATTGTTAGTTTAACTTGAAACGATAAGGAAATTGTTTTACATATAGCTCTGTTTTTTATTTAGTTTGTGTGCGTGTGTGTGCCTTCATGCATGGTGCCTGTGTTGCTGTAGCATGCTTTGGGAAGCAAAGTATTGCTATCAGCACAGCCACAGGGGGTCAAAGGTCTGTAGGATTGGTTGTGGCGGCTCCTGTTGTTTTTTCTCTTACTCAAGATTCTGTGTAGTTAGTTGGCTGACTGTATTCCAGTTGACAGCTCAAATGTTGTTTCAAAGTGCAAAACGGCCAAAATGTCCAATTGTTTTAGTCAACTTCAGCAACTTTAGCAAGTGCATTCATGTTGTTAGGTTCTCCATTAAGTTTAATTATAATATCATTATATGATGCTTTTGTAAAACCAATTTTATTTTGTCACACACTTTGTTGGTGGATTAACTTGGGTGCATTGCCTATAAAGATGTGATATCTCAGGATACTATTTTAAAGCTGAGATGTGTAAATATAGGCCTGTGTGATATTATATAAAAAGTGAATCCACGAGGCATCTTACTTTTTTATTTTACAGTGCCTTATTTATGATGCCAAAATTGTCATATTTGTATAGGGAGTAGTAACATAGCTTAAGTATTGCTTTGTGCAAACAAGTAACTACAGCAGGGGTTGGCATTGGGGTGGAGGAGGGAGTTGAAGAAAACATTCGGAGAAAAGTGAGTTCATTCATTCATTTAGCCTATAATGGACAAATGAAAGCAAATAGAAATGGTGCTAGCTTTAGTGGATCACCAATCAACCTTCATTTTACAGGGAAATCACACCCAGTGGCAGAAAAAAAAGCTTATAGGGAACCAGTGCAAACCCCAGTGGCGTCATTTTTCTACATCCATTACATTGAGCAATTAACATTCACTTCATGAAGATATGTTGAAGCAAGAAATTTGTCTATTGCCAGTTTAAAGCTCCATTGAGCAATATTTGTGATATTAACAGTAAATCAAACGACTGGGTAGTGTGAAAGGGTTGCTGTACTGTCAAACACAGTGAAATAACACAATAGCTATGCAGCTCTGAGGAGCTTTTGGCCACTTGCAGCTTATTGTTGGTTATTCAGCCCACACACAGACTGTATAGTTGTCTCCCAGCAGCTCTCACCAACAGAAAGTTTGGTTCGGAGTCTTTCTGTCTGCAAAACATTCTTATTATTTGGCTGAATGCAACCCATGATTTGATAAACTTGTTATGCCCCAAATTGTATAGCGCTTTTACCTGCATCAGCTCCCATATAAGCAAACTGTTCTGAACCCAGTGAGGATTGCCAGAGGCACTGCATCCTCCCACTGATAGACTAGAGCTTCATGGAGATGCTGAATGGTGTAGTTTTTCAAATGTGAAATTTCAAAATATCAAAATGCTTGAAAAGGTGTATACTTAGCTGCATACCAGTTCATACTGCGACAGTTTAATAAGTGTGTATAGGGCTTGATCACTTCTTGTCATTCACTGTTGTACCCTTTTTTGCAATAACGGCTACCCTTAAAAACCTGAATGTGATGGCAGCAGCACAATCAGAGACATTGTGTCTTTCAAACACTGCTCAGCATAAGCTCAGCTTACTGGTGACACAACTGTTATGTAAGTATAGTATGTACAAATTTTAAATGACATCAGCCTTCACAATAGGATTTGAGAGAGGGGGCAGATGAGCGAGCTGTGACTGACTGCTCTGCACCCTCGGTTATTTTTTTCATCGTTTCATTCATTCTTAGTTTCCTGTTTTATTTTATATAGTTGCTTGTCCTGTTTCAGATACTTCAATTTCCTGCTCTTGTGCGATTCCTGCCTGTGTGACCTGATTAGTTTCACCTGTCCCTCATAATTCCTCACCCTACTACTTTATTACTTATTACTGTGTGTGCCCCCTCTCTCAGTGCCGTTTCATCTTTGTACCCATCGTCAAGCATTTCAACCTTTTTCGCTCGGGGCACGGCAGGTCTGCCAATGTTACTATTATTATTATTTCTTCTTCTTTGTTCCCCTCTTCCTCCTCCTCCCCTTCCTCCTCCTCCTCCTCCTGCTACCACTACTATGACCAGGAGATCTTCTCTCCCATTGCACATACTATGTCCAGTCCTTTGCCAAACTTCTTCAACTGGCATTGTGGACTGATGGTCCTGGTGGTGGCACTACAGCAACTGTCTAAAGGTTTCAACTTCAACAATTCAGAGCAAATCAGACGACTTTTCAAATGTTACCAAGATGTACACCCAATGAGCAGAAACGTTCAGATGTTTTGAGTTGGCAAGACTTAGGAAGTCCATCCCTCACTTTTCAAAATCTCCTCTTGCTCCATTGACACCAGACTTGCCTGCTGTTCTTCCTCATCCTCCCTCAAAATGCCCTTTCTGCGCACCTCTCCATAGGTTCCTTAAGCTTAGCTATTTGTCTTTGATGCACAGTTTGGTCTTAAGGGCTTCCGTAGCCCAGTAGTTTTACTTTGGTGTATTTTACAAATGTGCTGCAGTTTCTGTCACCCAGCAGTAATTGGAAAGCGCTTAGTGCAGCTTAAAGGTAGATCAGGCCAGCCTGTTCGTAATTGCTAGCAGTTACTATGTTACTCTTTCCTTGTCTTGTTCTTTATTTTGCCTCCGTGAATATTTGAGTCCCTGGTCACTTAGACCATCCACCCATAAATTAATGTGCATACCATCATTATGTCCGATGCAACTCAAGGTTGTGAGTTCAAGACCCAGGTGACACAGAATGACCAGCTCATACCGACTGAGGCACTGAGCTGTGTGAATTAGAGACACGTGACTTCAAGGTTTAATGGTAATTTTGGTCCAGACAGTCCTGCTGATGAGCCCTTCAGTATTTCTCATTTGTCTTCCTCCTCTTCCTTTTTTCATCTTCCTCCTTCTTCTGCCTCCTCAAAATGCCCGGCCCTGACACACGACTGCGCAGCAGCTTTAATCCTTGTGTTTAGTTTTTCTGGTATGTTTTCTCCCTTAGTTTACCTTGACCTCGTCTTTGTCTTGTCCTTGCTGGATTTGTCTGCCTTATCTACTGCCTTGACTACCTGTGGAGCGAGCCTGTTTACAAGTAAAAAACTTTCTTTTGAATCGAGTCATGCAATGGAGTCCTCTTGCCTGGGGTTTCACCAGTTGTTACAGAAGCACTGATAAGTTTTGACAGACAGTGAGGACCAATTGTGAGTGTAACTGTATGAGTTGCAAAATAATTTGTCACTTCAGATTGAAGCAAGTTGTAGCCTTTTTTGGCAGCTATCTTCAAAGCTGCACATTGCATAGTGCCATTTGGCAGTGTGTCCCCAAATGAAGAGATGGAAAGTAAAATTCATAAGTTTTGACCTTGAAGTGCCACCCTATTAGTCCCCACATTTTACAGTAAATAAGGTCTCGGCAATCCCTTGAAACCTGTTCACCAAAAGTTGTTGGTAAGCATCTGCTCAGACTCTCAAGTTCTCAGAATCATGACAAAAAAGCTGCTGCTGTTATTAATTTGTGTTTTTGCTTTGTTAGTTCTAAGGCAAATTTCACCTGCACACTAGCACTGGCCATAAGATAAACAAACTGATTGCTTAACAGCCAGTGCAACTCTTACACTGTTATTGCTTACATTCACTGTGCTAATTTAAGGGTACAAGATTATAAAGTTGGAAACAAAGAAGAGATGTAAAGAGTTGAGAGTACAGGCAAAGGAAGCGCAGGATTAGGAGCGTAGTAATGAACACAAAGAGAGCTGGAGGACAGGAATAAATGAGAGGAATGAAAAACACAAAAGGAGAGGAGAGGGTGGAGGAGAGAATTAGGAGTAAAAGGCGAAGAGGAAAGATACGAGGTACAGAATAAAATGGGGGGAAACAAAAGGGACGAGAGGAAGAATTAAAAAAAGGAGCAGAAAATGGCAATGTGGAGGAGGGACGACAGAAATGGAGACAAACAACTAGCATGTATAAAGAAGTATGAATAAAAAAAGTAAAAATTGGACAGGAGAAGCAACAAGGCATAGCGGAAGTGAAAAGAAGTTGGTGAATATGAGAGGGGCAGAGAAAGAAGATAAAGTAAATCAAGTGCTAAAAAGGACAAAGGAGATGTTAAATACCTGTAAGTGTTGTAAAAATAGTGAATCAACAGTTTTTTTAGATTTAAACAAGCACAAAAAGCAAGTATATTCAGGAACAAATCTGGAGATTAGCTCTAAAAAACAATTTGAGTCTTTAGTCTTAAAATGTTGATTCAACCACTGCGGAAAATTACTTCTTTTCTTTGTCTTTATAATGGTATTAGAACATGGAAGTGCTAAAAATGTCAGTTGACATATCGTGTAGAAACCATTCTTATCAAGACACTAACAAGATGTGACTGTTGTAATAAAAGGGCAATTGAAACACATTGAGAGTGGAGTTGTCTTCTGTTGTTCCAGTTTTCTGTAAATTGCAACTTTTTCTTACTGACTCATGTTTCCAGGTCATTTTTAACTAACTGCACACAAATTATTGTAACATATCAAGATGCCCAAAATACAGTATGTCATCTCAGCGTGTGCATGTGTGAAACATATGCTCTGTAGATCCTGGCCTTGTAAGCACAAGTGAGGACAAAGAATTCAAGCTGTTTCCATTTTTTTTTTTTTTTTAACAGAACATTGTCAAAAACATTTTGAGTATTTGTAACTGTTTTCTTAATCCAGACCATTTCTTCTACTTCTGTGACAGTCGGTTTGGTTAGATGCATGCAGCTGGAAAATAGCTGACACAAGGAGGTAGCAAGTGCGATGCAACTCCTTCTGGGAGCTGGAGGAGCTTGCGTTCTCTGGGGTTGAGGCATGCTTAGATCAATTCACCATTAAAAGGTTCTCAGTTCAAGGGGCTCTGTGATTTGCTGGTAGGATTTGCCATGAGATGGAAAACAGGGCAAGTGTGCTGTTGGCGTTCCAGCTCCACAAAGTACAGTCGAGTCGGGCGGTTCCAAAGACTAAACACCCAATTTCAAATTCAGTGGTAATACAACCAGAAATTGCTAATGCCTTTGCAGTCTATTATACAGACCTTTATATTGCACAAGAAATGGAAAACAAAGAAAAAAACCTGAAAACTTTCTAGATAACTCCCTTAACTGTCTATCAATGAGGCAGAGGAACTGTCCTCTCCTGTCACCGAGAAGGAGAAACTATTTGGCTGCTTAAAACTAATAAATCCGTACTGGGGTTGGGCGATATGACGGAACATTTACGCTGTCACTGTTAATGCACTGCTACCCTGCTACACAGTGAGTCAGTGGGCGAGTTGATGACTGAGTGTAGCTGGTTGGTACTCTTTTCTGCTTACCTGTATATTGCTTTTCACTCTGTTGTTGATTTGTGGAGACGTCCCAGTGCATGAAGTATTGATATCAATGCATAAACAGTCATTATTATGGATGAGTCCTCCTCCTCCTCCTGCATGCTCTACCCAGGCGCCACCCCTCGCCTAAACCAATGCAATGCCTTTAAGCCTCGAATTTAAACTAGATACGTCTGTACTTGATTAAATAAGACAGAAATACTTTGCAACACTCATTCAGACAGGTTCACCCAGACCATCAATTAATG